>NW_007727758.1:522984-543854 GCF_000696425.1 Galeopterus variegatus | reverse complement strand
TTTCCCCTATGTTTTCTTTAAGGAGTTTTATTGTTTCAGGATGTATATTTAATTCTTCAATACATTTTGAGTTGATTTTGGTATATGGTGAAAGGTACAGGTCTAGTTTCATTCTCCTACATGTGAGTATCCAGTTTTCCCAGCACCACTTGTTGAAAAGGCAGTCTCTTCCCCAGTAGGTAGATTTGCTGCCTTTGTCAAAGATCAGATGGCTGTAGGCATATGGATTGATTTCTGTGTTCTCTATTCTATTCCATTTATCTGTGTGTCTATTTTTATGCCAGTATCATGCTGTTTTGGTTATTATAGCTTTGTAGTATAGTTTAAAGCCAGGTAGTATTATAGATCCAGCTTTATTTTCTTTTGCTCAGGATCACATTGGCTATGCATGGTCTTTTGTTGTTCCATATAAATGTCTGAATAGCTTTTTCCATCTCAGAGAAAAATGTCATTGGAATTTTGATGAGGATTGCATTGAATCTGTATATCACTTTGGGTAATATGGACATTTTCACAATGTTAATTCTTCCAATATAAGAGCATGGGATATCTTTCCATCTTCTTGTGTCCTCTTTAATTTCTCTCAACAGTGATTTGTAGTTCTCTTCGTAGAGATTTTTCACATCCTTGGTCAGTTTTATTCCTAAGTATTTAATTTTTTTGGTGGCTATTGTAAATGGACTAGCTCTCTTGATTTCTTTTTCTCCATGTTCACTGTTGGAGTATAGAAATGCTACTGACTTTTGTGTGTTGATTTTTTATCCTGCAACTTTGCTAAAATCATTTATTAACTCTAGGAGTTTTTTTATTGAAGCTTTAGGCTATTCAATATATAGGATCATATCATCTGCAAACAGGGACAGCTTGACTTCATCCTTTCCAATCTGGATGCCCTTTATTTCCTTCTCTTCTCTGATTGCTCTGGCTACTACTTCCAACACTATGTTGAATAGGAGTGGTGAGAGTGGGTATCCTTGTCTAATTCCTGTTTTGTTTTTTTTTCCTTTTTGTCTTTCTTCGTGACTGGCAACGGGATCGCAACCCTCGGTGTTGCGCCTGCACCTCGCTCAGCCAGTGAGCGGCCTGTCTGTATGTGGGATATGAACCCTTGGCGGGAGCGCCGCCACGCTCCCAAGCGGCGTACTGTAGCAGTGCGCCACCGGGCCGGCCCCTAATTCCTGTTTTTAATACCACTCAGGATGATATTGTCAATGGGCTTATCATATATGGCTTTAATTATGTTGAGATACTTTCCATCTAAGCCTAACTTGTAGAGAGTCTTTATCATGAAAGGATGTTGAATTTTGTCAAATGCTTTTTCAGCATCAACAGAGACGGTCATGTGGTTTTTGTCTTTGCTTATTAATGTGGTGTATCACATTTATTGATTTGCATATGTTGAACCAACCTTGCATCTCTGGGATGAATTCCACTTGATCATAGTGTATAATTTTCTGTATGTGCTGCTGTATTCTGCTAGCTAGTATTTTATTGAGGATTTTTGCATCTATATTCATTAAGGATATTGGCCTGTAGTTTTCTATTTTTGGGGCATCTTTGTCTGGTTTTGGTATCAGGGTGATGTTTGCCTCATAGAATGAGTTTGGGAGAATGGCCTCTGTTTCAATCTTTTGGAGCAGCTTGTAGAGAATTGGTATCAATTCCTTTTTGAATGTTTGGTAGAACTCTGCAGTGAACCTGTCTGGTCCTGGGCTTTTCTTTTTTGGGAGCCTTCTGATAAAGGCTTCAATCTCTTTTATTGTTATTGGTCTGTTCAATTTTTCTATATCTTCCTGGCTCAGTTTTGGTAGTTTATATGAATCCAGAAATTTATCTATTTCCTCCAGATTTCAAAATTTGTTGACATATACATGTTTATAGTAGTCTCTAATGATTCCTTTTATTTCTGAGGTGTCAGTTGTAATATCACCTTTTTCACTTCTAATTTTTGTTATTTGGGTCTTTGCTCTTTTTTTCTTAGTTAATCTCTCTAAAGGATTTGTTGATTTTATTTTTCTTTTCAAAAAACCAACTTTTCCTTTCATTGATCTTTTGTATTGTTTTTTGTGTTTCTATTTCATTTAGTTCTGCTCTGATCATAATTATTTCTTTCTGTCTACTAACTTTAGGTTTGGATTGTTCTTGTTTTTCCAGATCTTTAAGGTGAAGTGTTAGGTTATTTATTTGCCATCATTCCACTCTTCTGAAGTAAGCATTTAATGTTATAAATTTTCCCCTTCATACTGCTTTTGCATGATGTGTTTTGATATGATGTGTCATTAATTTCATTAGTTTCAAGAAATTTTTTGATTTCCTGTTTAATTTCATCTTGGACCCCCATGTCATTAAATAGACTCTTATTTAATTTCCATGTGTTCGTATAGTTTTCAGAGTTTTATTATTGATTTCTAATTTTAATCTATTGTGATCAGAAAAAATACACGGAATAATTCCATTTTTTTTGAATTTGTTAAGACTTGCTTTGTGACATAACATGGTCTATCCTGGAGAATGTTCCATGTGTTGATGAGAAGAATGAATATTTTGAGGTTATAGGATGAAATGTTCTGTAGATATCTGCCAAATCCAATTGGTCTAAAGTATTGTTTAGATCTTGTGTTTCTCTGTTGATTTTTTGCCTAGATGATCTGTCCATGATGAGAGTGGGGTGTTCAGGTCCCCCACTATTATGGTGTTAGTGTCTATCTCTTTCTTTAAATCTAATAGTGTTTGCTTTGTAAATCTGGCTGCTCCAACATTAGGTGCATATATATTTATGATTGTTTTGTCTTCTTGATGGATAGATCCTTTTATCATTATATAGTGGCCTTCTTTATCTCTTTTTATGGTTTTTGTTTTAAAGTCTATTTTATCTGATATAAGAATAGCTACTCCAGCTTGTTTTTCATTCCTATTTGCATGATATATCTTTTTCCATCCTTTCACTCTTAGTCTAGGTGTGTCTTTACAGGTCAAGTGAGTCTCCTGAAGACAGCCTATTGTTGGGTCCATCTTTTTAATCCATTTAGTCAGTCTGTGTCTTTTGAATTTGATTCCTTTACATTTAGAGTTATTATTGAAAGGTGTTGATTTACTTGTAGCATTTTACTGATTTTTGTTTAGATGTCTTAAGTATCTTTTGTTCCTTTCTTTCTAATTTTCTGTTTGTCTTCTGTATTTGTTGGTTTCTTGGGGTGATAAACTATTTTTTCCCTTTTGTTAGCATTTTTGTTTTGCTGATAGGTATTGTTCTTTCTTGTGTATTCATGGCAGTGATGGTTGTTTTTGAGGTATCAAACCCAGTACTTCCTTGAGAATTTCTTGTACGGCTGGTCATGTGGTAGTGAAATCCCATAGTTTTTGTTTGTCTGAGAAATATACTATTTGTCCTTCATTTTGGAAGGATAGCCTTGCTGGCTAAAGTATTCTTGGCTGGCAATTTTTGTCCTTTAGTGTTTTGAATATATCATCCCACTCTTTTCTGGCTTTTAGGGTTTCTAATGAAAGGTCTGATGTTATTCTGGTTAGGGCTCCCTTATAGGTGACTTGCTGCTTCTCTCTTGCAGCTTTTAAGATTCTCTCTTTGAGTTTTGTCAGTTTGATTATCACATGTCTTGGAGAGGACCTTTTAGGGTTGAATGTGTTTTGGGTTCTTTGAGTTTCCTGAATCTGGAGAGCTGTGACTTTTGGTATACCTGGGAAGTTTTCTGCTATTATTTCATTGAATATGTTTTCAATGCCATTTCCTTTTCCTCCCCTTCTGGAATACCCACAATTCAGATATTTGAGTGCTTAAGGGTATCAGTTGTCTCTCTTAGATTTTCTTCAATTTTTTTTTGATTCTTTTTTCTTTTTTCTGGTCTGCTTGTGATAATTCAAAGATCCTGTTTTCAAGGTCAGAAATTCTCTCTTCTGCTGTTCAAGTCTGTTGGTTAAACTCTTTATTGTGTTTTTTATTTCATTGAATGAATCCTTCAGCTCCACAAGCTCAGCTACATTCTTTTTCAAGGCATTGATTTCTTTGTACATTTCTTCTTTCAGATCCATTATATTTTTTCTCATTTCATTGTATTGTCTGAGTTTTCTTGTATCTCATTTAATTTCCTTAGAACAGTTACTCTAAGTTCCTTGCCTGTCATTTCAAAGACTTCCTGTTCTATAGGATCTAGTGCTTGAAAGTTATCATTTTCCTTTGGTGGTACCATTCTCTATTTGGTGTGCTTTCTTGATTTTTCATATTTCTGGTAACTTTCCTTTGGTGTTTTGTCATTGTGGCCAGGGGTATCACAGTCCACTCGTTTCACCATGATGTCTGGCTTGGATCCTGAAGGGACTGCCACTTCTGGGCAGCAGAAACCAGCCTGGGCCGGAAATCCTGCCCTGCCTGCCTTCTCCAGAATGGCTGGCTCAGGGTGAGGGGTCCCTGAGCCTCTTAGAGCTCTCCTGGTAGGGGGGATGCCTGGGCCAGAAGTCCCACCCTTCCTGCCTTCCCTGGCTGGGCTGGGTCCGGGTGTGGGGGCTCAGAGCCTCTTAAGTCACTCTTGGAGTTGGGGACCGGCCTGGGCTGGAAGTCCCTCCCCGCCTGCTTTCTCAGCTGGCTTGGGGTGTGGGAGCCCAGAGACTGTTAGGTCTCTCCGGGTGGCGGGACTGGCCTGGGCTGGAAGTCCCACCCCACCTGCCTTCTCTGGCCCAGCAGGCTTGGGGCATGTGAGCCCAGAAGCTCTAAAGTCTCTCTACAGAATGGGGAGCAACCTGAACTGGGGTCCCACAGTGGGTGGCTCCTCTCTGCTCCAGCACAGATCTTGGGTCCTCTATCCCTGCTCCTCAATAGCTGCAAATTGGTCACTCTGTGGGAGAGAGTGACACTAGGAACTGACTACTCCACCATCTTGACTAGAACTCCCACACTGTGTCTTTTAATTGGGGCATTTAATCCATTTACATTTAGAGTCATTGTTGATATATAGTGACGTGTTACTGCCATTTTTTTCTTCTTGTTTTGAAGATCTTTTTCTCCTTTTTGGTAGTCTTGCTATCTTTCTTTCTGATTAAGTGATTTTCTCTAGGCATATATTTTTATTTCTTGCTATTTATTTTTAGTATATCTATTATAGTTTTTTGTGTTATGGTTACCACGAGACTTACAAGAAACATGTTATATTTATAACAGATTATTTAAACCTAATAACAACTTAACTTTGATTGCTAAGAAAGAGAAAAACAGAGCTGACTCTATGCTTTCATGTCATCCCCTCTCCCACTTATTGACTTTTTGTTGTTTAAAGTTACATCTTTTAATGTTGCCTATGTTTTATACAGTTTTTTTATTTGTTATTATCTTTAATAGGTTTGTCTTTTAGTCTTCATACTAAAGATGCAAGTAGTTTATTCACCAACCTTACAGCATTGGAGAATTCTGAGTCAGTCTTACACCTTCATGTGTTTTATTGTTACACTTTAGCAACATCTTCTTTCAGACTGAAGAGCTCCCTTTAGCATTTCTTGTAAGGCAGGTTTAGTGTTGATGAATTCCCTTAGCTTTTGTTTGTCTAGGAAAGTCTTTATCTATCCTTCATATTTGAAGGTTAGTTGTGCCGAATACAGAATTCTTGGCTGACAGCCTTCTTCCTTTAGCACTTTGAATATATCATTTCACTCTTTCTAGCCTGTAGGGTTTCTACTGAGAAATCTGCCGAAAGCCAAATTGGGGTTCCATTGAATGTTATGTGTTTCTTCTCTCTCGCTGCTTTCAGTATTCTTTGTTTGTCTTTGGTTTTTGGTAATATGATTATGATGTGCCTTGGGGTATTTCTCTCTGGATTGAATTTGATTAGTTACCTCTGAGCTTCCTGTTCCTGGATGCTTTCATCTTTTCCATACTTTGGAAATTTTCAGCCATTATTCTCTTAAATATGCTTTCTAGGTCTCTTCTTTTGTCTCCTTTAGGTACTCCAATTATGTGGAGGTTGTTCTACTTGATGGTGTCCCATATGAAGCAAAACGATTTTTGGTGTGGGGAGATCCTTTTAAACTCCTGGCAAGGGGTTTTCCTTTTATTAAGGACAGGACCTCCACATTTAAACCCAGAAACACACCTGTGAAGTCATAGTTACTATTTATTAAATACCTATTACAGTTGATTCCCCTTATTTGTGGGGGTTGTGTTCTATAACATTTCCACAAATGCTGAATTAGTAAATGATGAACTGCTGCTCCTAGAGAAATACGTTAGGTTCCTGTGAGCCTATGGTTGCATCCTGTTTTTTTCTTTTTCTTGCATCGTTTTTATCAACTGATCAATACCTATCCTTGTTTTATGTGTATTTCTGTTTGAAGTCACCTTATTTAATATATATTGTTGATTCATTTATATTAAACTCATGGTCAATAGTACTATAACACATGCCTGAATTAAGTTCATCTAACATGTGTATATTTTCTATAAGGCACACCACAACCTTCTTGCACATGGGAATACTAGAAAGCACTTCAGCACTACATTTGGAGGCCATTTTAAACAAGGAAATCACCAAAAAAACCCCCAGAAAAAAACCACAAAAAACATGGCACTAACAAGACCACAAAAAGGATACTTGTTTGCAGCATGGGAGCTGAAACAAGAAGGTAGAGCATCACCTTGTTTGACCCCAGCAGGCTACATACATGTCAGTCCACTCAAAATTTTCACGGCTCTGTGCATGCCTATGAATGATCAGAAAATGCCTTGAACATCGATTTTGTAGTTACACATAGATTTTAGTGAGTATGAATTTGAAAATATGGAATTGGTGGGTAATGAGGATTGATTTTATATGCCAGGTGATGCTTGGGGAGATGAGGACTGATGTAACCTGTGTTCTGCAGATGTTCTTGGAAGGTCTGCGTCAGACCCTCCTTCAGGGCCTAGCAGGATCTGAGGCCCACAGGAAGATTTTGCCTCTATGGTCTGTGCTCTAAATGAAACATTTCCAGGGGTTTCACTCCTTTGTGGGTGCAGGAATGACCTTCAGCAGGACTCACCTTAATATTTAAGGTGCAGAACATAAGTGGCAGCTCTGTTTGTACTGTACAAAGAACAGCTCCTTGTAATTTGGTTCTTTTTGAACAGTTGCTAATAATTTTGCACTCAATTTCCATTTAAATGGAAACATTAACCTCTGGAGCCTGCAGAGGAGTCTAGAAGGGCTCATAAGTACCACTCTTATCTCCATGGCTCAGAGTGTCCCAGGAGTAAATCCAAGCATACTTCTAAATCACTCTCCTCAGCAGATGAGAGTCTCACTCCTGTTTGGAAAGACCCTTGCCCTACGCCCAGAATAAAGTTCACTTTCTCATTTATTCACCTGCTTTAATGTCAGGAAGTTCTTCCTTATGTCTGACATAAAGTCTTTCTGCTGGAATACAAGCCTCCTTTTCCTTGGACTATCTGCAGGGAAACTCAACTCCTGACTGACAGTGAAGCTACTAACAAAGTGGGCAAGAGAACTCAGGTAGGGGCTGGAACAAATCCCAGGGAGCATGAAAAACAGTATTTTGTCAACCAACAATAAGAAGAAGCCATAAGAAGTCATCTGTGAGTCACAAAACAATTTCACATGTATTCTTTCACTCTATTCTCATAATTATTCTGTGAAAAAGGTACTCCCCTTACAAGCTGAGGTGTGCAGATGTGCAGTGACATCTGCATGCTGCATAGAGTTGGATAGTTGGGACACTGCACAAATGCACACTGATGGGAGGGTGGAAATCCAGCCATGCACCATTTGCAGAGTCAGGAAACTTGAGGTGCTACAGCCAACCAAAAGGATTTCTCTTATTTATCTGTCCACAGGGGTGTCTTCTATTTGTACAAAGACATCTTACAGTCTAGAGCTGGCCCTCGGGAACACATTCATGGTCACAAATCCAGAAAGTTGTGTTGCCAGAGTGGAAAGTCAGGTCAGCTTTCACTTTCTGGTCTAGGGTAACTTCCTTTCTTCTAGTGCTCAGGTCTTGGGGTAGAAGAGGGAGACATGGGGATGTAGAGGATGGGGAGGGAAGAGGGAAAGAGCTGCCTTTGCCCTCTGTCTTAGTCCATTTTCTGATGCTATTACAGAGTACCACAGACTGAGTAATTTACAAAGAACAGGAGTTTATTTGGCTCACAACTTTGGAGGCTGGGAAACACAAGAGCATGGCACCAACATCTGGTGAGGGTTATCCCACTGTGGAAGGTGGAAGACGGAAGCAGACAAGACAGAGAAAGGCACTAGGGGTCGGACTTGCTTTATAACAACCCACTCTTGCCATAGCTAACCTGCTCCTGTGATAATGACGTTAATCCATTCATAAGGAATCTGCCCTCATGACCCAATCACCTCTTACTAGGCCCAACACTGTTGCACTGGTTGCAACTGTTCACAAGTTTCCAACATGTGAACTTTGGGGGACACATTCAAAGCATAGCACCCTCCTCTGGGGAAGTGCAGACTGCCCGTTCTCAACTTTTAATCACCCTCTTCAGCCTCCTTCCCTCTCTGCTCTCACAGGAGGCCTGTTCTTCTGTTTTCTGCCACTCGCTGTCTGGGTTCTAAAAATAGGAACAATTAGAGAAGTCTGCCCATCATTCCCGGTCTTTCTTTTTCTTGTCTTCATTTAAATTCTGTTGGTTTTATCTCCTGTAATTTCTAACTGAGCTGGAGGAGCCTCTGCAGACTATGATTAAGTGTGGCATGTATGGTTGAGTGTGTGTGTGTACATTTGCACATGTCCATATCTGTATCTGGGTACATATGTTCATATGTGTATGCATCCTCATGCACACACGTGTATGTGTGTGCATGTGTGTGCCTGTGTATATGTGCATATCCCTGTGTGTGTGTATATATCCCTCTGTGTGTTCATGTGTGGTCCATGTGTGTGTAGGAGGTATGAGATCAGGAGGAGACAGAAAAAAGTGTGGACCAGTTTTGTGTTGTTACACACTAGCTGCCCCTCTCAGGATCTCTGACACGTGGGGACATTTTCCTGGATGTTGGAGGCCAGGTCAGATTCTTTCCGTTTGCTCCTCCAGATTCCTTCTCCAGCCTCCTCTGCTCTGCTCCCACCCCCAGGGGCTGACCTGAAGGACTGCATCAACGGGCTCCTTGCACACTAGCTTTCTGTTAAGGTTGGCCAATGACAAGCTCAGGTGTTCGAGGGGAGGGAAAGAGGAGTGTGAGGCCAGGACATTATCCCCAGCCTCTTTCCTGCAGCATTGCCTCGGGCTGGCCACGTTCTGTGACCACTGCCCCTTGTGAGGCTGTCCTCTCTGCTGTCTTGTTCTGTCTGGGTCTGATCATTGCCCCTTCCTTCATCCCTCTGGGTTACTGCATTCTCCTTTCCCCCATGCCTGTAAACAATCTTTTGTTAAACCCTTCTCAAATAATCCTAACTTGGGTGTGTTCTGTATTTTCTGTTTGGATCCTGATGATACAGAGTCTCTCTTGGTGATGGCCATTGGGTAGTTGGATTTGTAACCCATATGGTGGTCTCCACTGGTCTTTGTCCTTCAATATCTGTGTCTGTCCCCTGCCTCCATGGAGGGAAAGGCTGGATGATGAGATTTACTATTGTTCCAGCCAAGCTCTTTGGTACAGGTTGCTGCTTCTCTCTGCCCAATGGGGCTGCCACTCTGCCGGGAAGGAGAGCATCCTCTCTCTTCTGCCTGTTGCAAAGATTCCCTCACCTGTTTTTCCTAAAGAGCACACCTGCCAGACCAGGAAGAATAAGCATTATGACCCTGGTCTAGTTTCCTAGCCACTTCCTTCCACTCTTCGGGCACAGCCTTGCTGCCAAGCTCTGGAGGAGCTCTTACGTGCGGATGCTCCTGGGCCTGGGTTAGATTTCCAGCTTTGACCACCATGTTTCTCTCCTTCTCCCCATTTTCTTTTAATCCCTTCTTTCTCTGATGTACTGGCTCCACTTCTTTCCCCCTGGACATTACCTCTTCCTAAAGAAAAAGCAGAGTGTGGTGCTGATAACACCAAGGTCAAGGGTTCAGATCTCCATACTGGCCAGCTGCCAAAAATAAATAAATAAATAAAATTTTAAAATAAAATAAAATAAAGAAAAACCAAATCCCATGTCCATTTAGCGCTTCTTTTTCTCTGACCAGGTTCCAGTCTTGGGTGTTGTAGGGGAGGAAAAACATTCCCTCTACCCTCTTATGTTCAGTACCTGGGGGCCTGAAAATTAAAATGAGAGAAGACAGATTAGCAAGAGAAAAGAAAGAGCTTCTATGCATGTTCAATGTACATACCCCCGGGAGTGCTCAGTAACAAGTAATGAGCAGTTAGAATTTGGACCTTACATACCTAACTTAGTAAGGGAAAGGGAGTGGGGAGAAAAGGCTTCTATGGGAAGAACAAATAGTTTTTTTTAGGAAAGACAAATGGGTTTTTTAGGGGAACAAATGGGAGATAAAGTTTGCGACAACGTTTGTTCATGCAGGTGCTAGTGGTCTTTCTATCTTCTTCATGGCCATGAATCCCCTGGAGAGGGGATTATGGCAGGTTTATTCTTGGTCTATCTCTAGGGAAAAGACCTGCCTCAAAAAGGGAATTTATGACAGTCCTCAGTTCTCAGAAGTTTCTGCATTTAGTAAGATAAGGGAAGCTCTGAGAAGGCTTCTTTCTACATCTGTTGAATCTCAAATGTCTTCAGCTTAAAATAATCTTTGTACCAAGTCTGGGGTTCTGAGGGGGTCCACACAGTGTCTACTGCAGGTTGATGGCTCTTCTTTTTGGCTTACTTTCTACTTGCTCTCTCTGGGGAAGGGTGGACTTGGCCTCAGAAGCTGCTGGCTCCATGGCGGTTGGTGGGGAGGGAAGGGTGGATTCTGGTCCCGTGAGTGGGAATGACGTGGGGGTGATAGGGTTAGGGGAGGCCCATTTTGAACAATGGCTTGTTTCCTGCCTAATGTCTTCTAAACTAAATACATCTCCCCACAATAGGGATTAATTTCCTTCCAACAACCTCACTTGGGAAACTGTATTCTTTTAGCAACTTAATTTCATGTATTATTTCCTGTGAAAATTTTCCTCCTTCTGTTTGGACTACATGGCAAAGCTCCTTTATACTTAATGATAATGAAGGATGTTGCCCCCAAATACCTTCTTCCAAACTTTAAGGTGGAGAAGTCCATTTTACTCCACTATAGGGGCCAAAGGACAGAGGGGCTCTGAGGTGGAAACCTCTCTGTGATGGTTAATTTTCTGTGTCAACTTGACTAGGTTATGGTGCTCAGTTGTGTAGTTAAACACCAGTCTACATATTATGCTGAAGGTAATTTTTAGATGTGAATGACTTTTGAATCTGTAGGCTTTGAGTAAAGCAGATTATCCTCTGTAAGGTGGGTGGGACTCATCTAATCAGGTGAAGGCCTTACGAGCAAAGACTGAGGTTTCTGGAAGAGGCAATTGGGTCTCAAGACTGAAACACAGAAACTTAGTCGAGTTGAGCTGCAACATCAGCTCTTTCTGAGCCCCCAGGCTGCTGGCCAGCCCTACAAATTTTAGACTTCCCAGCCCCTACAGTGTGTGAGCCAATTCTTTAAGATAAATCTCTCTCTCTCTCTCTCTCCTCTCTCTCTCTCTCTCTCTCTCTCTCTCTCTCTCTCTCTCTCTCTCTATATATATATATATATATATATATATATGTATGTATGTATGAGAATGCTGACTAACACTCTCCTCCATTGCCTTCTTCAAAGGAGCTCACAGGTGTGCCCTTCTGCCATGTCACCTGCCCTAGGAACAGAGAAGTTTGGTTAAGTCTCAAGAACCTGGAAGAAGGGAAGGGGATAAAGCAGCGAGGTGTGCATGGGAGAATTCATAACAAAGCTGCACTCCTCAAGATGTAAAAATGGTCACCAAGAAACTTGGAATGCCTGCAGAGCACAGCCACATCCTACAGTGACTGTCAGGAGCCCTCTATTCAGGTGGGTGGTGGTGGGCCGGGGGAGAAAGAGGACAAAAACAGCAGAGATTGGGGAGCTTCTGGAGCAGGCTGGAGGCTCAGAGGGGATGTGGGACATTTCCAGACCAGGAGTACTGGGAGGAGCAAGGCAAACAGGAGACCTTGAGTGGCTGTTCTGTGGCTCCACCTCTCTGGGAAACCCTGAGGGAAAGAGCACTGGGAAGGGAGCCAGTAGCCTGGGTTCCTGACCCCTCACACTAACATTGGGATCTTCTCTGTCTCCTTCTGGGCAGGGGCAACTCTGTGCACCCAGCAGACACAGCAACTGCTGCTGAGCTCCAGCTACCTGGGACGTGGGAATAGACAATACCTTGAACTTTGCTTTCCTGCCACATCACAGACTAAAGGGACTCAATGTAATTAAAAAAAAAAAAAAAAAAAAAAAAAAACTCATCTGATTTTAGCAAATCCCAAGCCACTGAAATCAGCCAGCCCTTCTCAGTTGGCAACAGGCCTCCCTGGGTCTGGTCAGAGGAGAAATGAGAGCCAGAGGAGAGAGAAGGTTTATAGTATGGCTGTGTGCCTGTCTGTACAGCCTGGAGGCAGTTAGGAAAGTTTGGGGGACAGAAAAGACTTTGGGGCTGCTGATTTTTAGAGTGAGCACAGTGCTGGGAATACTTTATTCTTGATTGTGATTCACTTTTCACAAGCCTGTGCCTCATGCTCACGTTCACCTCTGCCCTGCTCTCTCCTCCCTGTGTGAAACTCAGCAGTGTTTGGCTTTAAAGGAACAAAAGAGAGGATAGAACTAGTTTGAGATGCAGCTCTTCAGTGGAATGAGGCTAAGATGGAGCTAAGGGAAAGATGCTTCCCTTGGTCTAATCCTGAATGAGCCTAAACTAACATTTTGGTTAGTACCTGTTTAGGAGTTCACGAATGTACACCAAGCACCCAAGCACGTAGAACAGGTTCAGGCACACGTAAGTGCTCAACAAACACCTGCTGAATGAATGTTCCAGATCTGGTGAGGAGAGCAAGAGGTGGAGGCAGGATCTGCTTCCTTCTCCTGGCTCCCTGTGTGTTCTTTGCCCAGGTCGCTGAGGGTCTGTGAACTTTGGGAGTCTCATTTTCCTTTTCCATGGGTGGGGTGAGAATGACTTGAGATAGCATCTAAACAACAGGCACTCAGTCTGTGGTAATTCTAATTTCTTTCCCCTTCCCTGAGAAGAAGGTAGAACACTAATACCATAATGGACTTCAAATAAGCTGTTCCCCTGTCTCCACTGTAAAGCGTAAGCATCAATAAACATTAAGTGAAATGTGTGAAGGAACGAATGCAGAAAGCAAGAGGGGACTTTATACATTTTGTAGTACAAGGGTTGGAAAAGATTTTTTTTCAAGCAGTAGTATACCGTTATCAAACAAAAGCTTACACGGAAGCCCAGTATGTAAAACTAACAAAAGCACATCTGCTCTGATTTACGTGAGTGGGAGGGGCATGGTCCTTGGGCATTTCCAGCTCTGCTGTCCTTTCTTTTTTTTCCCCCCATAGTTTCCCACACACTCCCACCCCCTGTGGCCTTGGGCAGTGATGTGCTAGTAAATATTTAACAATTGGCTCTGGAATGGGAGAGCCCTGATTTGTAGCATTTTCGGATTTCCATGGTGTAGATACTGCCACTGATTTCAAGTGGCTGATGTGACATCCCTGAAGGCTGAGGTGGGAATATTGTTCAGAAGAATACCTACCATTATATAGTATTTTTACCATAAACCTACAACTGCTATAAACAACCTCAAATAGATAAGAATATAGTGTAGTAAAATAATTGAGTGATAAATGCTGAATAGTTATGACCTTTCTTTTCAATATAATTTATTTAATTAAAAGTTTATATACCTGTAATTTAATTTTTAATATGGCTTCAATTAACAACAGAAGAGCAAAATTTCCAAAAATTTAGCAATCGGCTTTCAGGAACCAGTACTAGTTGGCTCCAGCTCACCACTGCCTCTAGGGCACCTGTTTTTGAAACCTAGGACTTCAAAGAACACAGTTTGACCAATAGGTCTATAACTTAATTTTACAGGGTAGGGAAAATGAGAGGTTATGACTTTCACGGAGTCATAAGACTAGAAGAAGTTTACTTTGACCTAGAGTTAGACATTATCTCTTCCCCTATGGTAGAGAACCTGTTCTCCTTTCCTTTGCAGACACACACCTAAATTCCATTGCACAGCTCACCTTGCACCTAGGTGAACCCATGACTGAACACTGGCAAATGCAATATGAGTGTGAATGATGTGTGCCACATTCTACGTGATCCTTTATGTTCTCTACCCTATGCCCAACCCTGTGCCAGGAAGTGAAGGGCTATGGGGCCCTAGAAGATGAGGAGGCACACACTGAAAAGAGCCTAGATCTCTCAGACAAGAGTTAATTAGGACAGGTGTCCAGACAGTAACATCCATTCTAACCTTTGTGTGAGTGAGAAATAAACTTTTATTGGGTAAAGTCACTGAAATTTTGTGTTAGTTGTTACAGCAGCTAGTTTTGCTTACACTGACTAATACATATTGTAAGTAAACAATGCAGAACAGTACTACTTATTGACAGGAAGTGATATTTGTAAAGAAAAAGAAGTAAAGGGGGGCAGGTAATAAGTCATCTAAAGGATGAAAAACACTGTGAAAGTGTAATGGCAGAGAGCAGGAAAACAATTTGGCAGACTGATAAGTATGTGGGGTCTTGGCCATGATGTGACTATGGATGTGAATAATAATGATATTAACACTGGGATTGTATCAGTCAGGACTTTTACAAGTAATAGTCACCAATTTGAGCCAGTTTAAGCTTAGACAAGGAACTTTAAGTACACAGGAGCATCTCATGGAGGCAAAGAATGGGAACACAACTTCTGAAGGGTTTGGAATCAGGACCTGGGAATCACAAGGACACTGTCACTGTCTCTTGTCTCTGTACTTTTCTTCATGTCTGCTTTGTTGTAGATGACCTTCATCTGTGAGGTACCCCCACCTCCCACCTCCATAGTGAGCAAAAGCTGGCCATCTCCCCACTCCTGCGTTCGCTGTTACAAGCCTAGCCAGCTGCACAGATGGAACTGGCTCTCCCTTCATCCTAAGTCCACAGACTGAATTAGTTCTCTTCGGATAAAATTCCGAAAAAGCTCTAATTGGCCTAGCTTGGGCAGGTGTCCAGCCTGGTCTAATCCACTATGGTCAGAAGATGAAGTACACAGGATGAACATGGCTGTCGGGGCCTTCACTCTAGACACAGGGAGGTCATTCCCCGAGAAAGTGAGTTAGCTGTCAACTTGTGGCAGGCTCCTGATTACATGCAGCAGGGAGCAGCAATCTACAGGGAACAGGGAGGAAGGGGTGGGGCTGTGTGTGAATGATTCCTTTCCCCAACCCACCAATTAGGTAACTCACTCCATCTCCCTGTGGAGGAGGAAGGGATGGGGCAGGAGAGAAGGTCAGAGTGTTTCCCAGGGTAGCTTCCTCCATCCAGAGGGAACCATGTTGAGTGGGATAGATGGGTTCCGTCCCCTAACAAAAACATATAGTAAGTGCCAACCTCAGTGCCTTACCCAGGAGTGAAGAGTCAGTGTAGGTCAGATCCCTTCCCCTATTCCCTTTCTCCCACTCCTCCAGCATTCTCTCCTCCCATCTCTCCTTTTCTTGTCTCTGATGGTAACAGTGCCATAAAGAGCCGCCATATTGGAGTCTGAGGCAAAAGGAAAAAACCAGTAATACTGGTCCTGTTTTTGTTTTGTTCTTCGTGAATTACTTGCGTTTATTTTGACTTTTGGGCTGGCTGATTAGCTTAGTTTGTTAGACCTTAGTGTTGGTAACAACGAAATCAAGGGTTCAGATCCCCTTACTAGCCAGTCACTTAAAAAAAAAAGAACAAAAAAGTAATTTTGACTTTCAAAGTGTTGCATTAATATGTTCTTTATTTTGATTACTGAGTATTTGGAACCCTCTTAAATTTTTTACCTTAAAGTGTCTAAGTGTCACCCTGGTACCAACTCTGCTAGTCAGAGGTAGCTGAAAGGTTACCTGAGATACATTTTCTTTCTCAGCAGCCAGCTCTTCCTGACTCCTTGGGCTAACATTTAATTTAACCTGGGTTTGAAAAAATTTTTTTAAAAAGTTTTTTTTTTTTCTTATGCTTGTCCATGCACAGACTATCACTGAAAAGTTATCCAAGAAACTAGTAATAGCTGTTGCTTCTGGGACAAGAAAATAGAACTGAGAAAGGAAGGGAGAGAGACTTGCCTTAGAAATGTATTTTTAAATTTTTAAGGAAAAATTAATCAAGATGATTTTTTTTCTTATTACGAAAGCAATACTTGTTTACTATGGAAAAATTAGAAAATAGGGATAAAGCAGAAAACAGAAACTATAAACATTCATAATCTTATCATTCTGTTAATATCTTAGTGTTTATCTAATTCATATGTGTAGATTTTGTAAAAATAGTATGTTTTTTGAATAATATTTTGTGATTTCTTTCCATTTAAAATTGTGAATCAACTTTTAACTGAATAAATAATTCTCTACAGCATGATTTTTAGTGGTTGCCTAACATTTCATCTTTTGAATGTGTCACAGTTTATTTGACCAACCCCCTATTGATGAATATTAAGTCAGCAATTCCCAAGTCTACTTCCAAGTCTTCAAGGTAACAGTGCTTTATAAACAGTGCTGAGATGAACATCCTTTCTGTGTGATATTTTGGCACATGTCTAATCACTTCCCTATGACAAATTCCTAGAATGAGACTTGCTGGTTCCAAGAAAATGTGCTCACTTTGTGGTATTTAAATATATACTGCCAAGGTGCTCTCTAGAAAGCCTGTACCAGTTTATATTCCCACAATGTGTATGAGTCCTAATGCCAATTTAAAACCTAAACCATTGGATCGTATAGTAAAATCAGTCACATCATTAATGGCACCTGTACTGGAACACTGGAAGTGGTATGGGGAAGGAGGTTTGGGGCAAGACTCCAGGAACCCAGAAGTAAAGCTGCAAAGAACATGGTCCCCTTTATCAACCTTGTTTGTGTCGACAGTAAACTCTCATCATCTGGGGTGGAGGGACAAAGAACCCTTTCCTCATTTACCCCACCTCTCATAACTTTC
Source organism: Galeopterus variegatus (assembly GCF_000696425.1). NCBI lineage: Eukaryota > Metazoa > Chordata > Mammalia > Dermoptera > Cynocephalidae > Galeopterus > Galeopterus variegatus. Next base: position 526,747 of record NW_007727758.1, on the reverse strand, counting down.
TAAGCTTTTTCTAGATTTCTACCCTTTCTTTCAAGTTTAAACACTCAATTCCCTTGCCTCTCCCAAGGAGCATTCAGACAATGAGAATCATCAAGTGATAATAACTCCTTTTCATGGTGGTTGAGACAGGCAGTTCTTTTCAGATTTGCTACTAGTATATATATTCTATAAATTACTGTATCACTATTGTCAGAAGAACTTCGCGGAGTCTCCTGCTGGGGAAGCTCTGTTTCAGATGGGGTTTCCTTTCTTCTTGCAGACTCCTGCAATTCAGCTTGCTTTCTGTCCCCTTTCATAGCTACCAGAGCCTATTTTACCTCTTGAGGTTTTCTTTCTCTGAGTAGAGGATAATTTTTAGAATTCTAATTATTGTTGGGATTATCTTACCTAGGAGGTTAAGAGGAACAAAGTGAAGATGGAGATATTTTTTCCCTTGTGAAAAGACAGGAGTAAAGGTCTTTCTGTTGTTCAAGATTCAAATTATGCCTCCAATGGTATCGTGAACTTATAACAATTTTCTATGGTCCATATACCCAGCAGAAGAATGTTTTGGCTTACTGAACACCCCCAGAAGTAAAATGACAGTTGGGGTTTGAAGAAGGGGCATAGAAGAGGCCCATGTCCTTGGGTTGCTAAACTCACCCTGGTGCTGGACTTGTCCTGTCAGACTGAGGACCTGTGTTCCATACTTTCTGGCTCTTACAGCCCCTCACATCAAGTCTGCTGTCAGCCTAGATCTGTGAGAGTCTTCTGTTTACCCAGGGGCCCGGAATCAACAATGGAGGCTGGGAGACTGATGCATTTTCTATCTTTCCTTTTGTCCATGCAGGCAATAAATAGGCTTCTTTTCTTTGTTAATCGCTTCATGTTACAGAGTGTTTGACTCAGATAAGCCATTTGAGTGGACCAAGGAGAATAGAAATCGGCTGTCAATGATTGAAGTTAGCTCACTGAAATCATTCTCTAGCACCCTCTAAGATTATCTCTGGAGGACACGGTCTTTCTGACTCCCACTGTCCTCACTGTTTCTGAAGCATGTACGTGTGGCTCACTTTAGGGAATTTTTAAGCCACTAGTTAACAGAAAGAAAGCAGCAGGGTAATAAAATCAACAAATATGTGCCAGGTGTAAAGATTCAGGCAATTCCTGAAGTTCTCATGTGATCTACACGGAAATGTAAATGGGCTGGCCTATTGTTTCTCAGAACCCCTCCTCAGACTCCCTTCTTAGGGGGCCAGGAGGAAGAAGTCGTAGCTCCCGTTATTCCTAAGTCCTCAGTCCTTTCCTCTCCTAGGCCAGGAGTCCCTCTCCTTCCTCTCAGAGCCCTGGAGAACCATTTGGGGAGAGCATCAGGTACACACCATTCTCAAATGAAAAATGAGCAATTGTGGGGGAGATGGGGGTGTCTTTTGTTAGTACTTGGAATTAACTTAATGGATAGAATTTTCTCTACTTAAATTTCATTCCCTTAAACCTTTGGCAGCAGCTGCTCCACTTATCTAAACTGGAATCTGGTTTTAGATGGCATCTGACATTGCAAAAAAAAAATACGTTGAGCTATTTTAATTTTAGTACGTTCATATTTCATAATGCTCCATAAAGAGCACCACAACTGACAGTCGTATAGCCATAAAGGACAAGTCTGTGTAACACTGGAATAGTTGATCCATGTGCTTCTTAATTCAAGTGAGGCATTTACCTCTTGGGAAGATGGTGGATCTATGTCAAGGTATGTATTTGTATACATCTCCCATTTGCTTCTAAACAAACGTAACCAAACTTCAGCAGAGGGATGAGCCGTTCAACACCCTGGCTGCTCTGCTCCTGACCTTCTCACATCCAGCCATGTTTTCTTCTGTTCCTCCTTGGCCTTCCTCATTCCTGTGACCATGCTCTGAATCTTGCAATCAACAGACCACTTCCCAAATCTCAATGTCAAGCATGTCATTTTCCAACCCACTCTTCACTCCACCTTTCTTTCACAGATACCTCCTGTATCACAAACCTTTGACTTCATGGAGATCCTTAATGCTTTGATCCCGTTCATTTCCCATTTTCTATCAGTGCTTGCTTAGCTTTACTTACTATCTATTTCAGCCTAATTCTGTCATCTCTCGTTATAATTCCTTCACAAATACCTTCAGCTCCTTTGTTCCTCTCTCCCTGCATTGAACGTGTCCTTGCAAAACTCCTCTATTGGACATTCTAAACGTTGCTTTTCTTCTCTGTGCCTGCTCCTGAGTAGCTGAGCATTAATGGGCAAAGTCACAAAACAAACTTTTAAAAAATTAATTCGTGAGGGTACATTTCCATTGAACACTCATTGCTGCGTGGCAGCTCTACACAGTCCTTACAGTAGACTTACTCTCCACTTCCCAGGATAATCATTTCACAACTTCTCTTCTCTCTTCAGTCTCTACATTTCCTTACTTCACACTCATTCTCAACTGATGAGCTCAATCTTTTCTGAAGAAGTAAGTAGAAGCTATTGGATGCTAACTCCTACTGATCCTACAAATCTATCTGCATTGGCACCAATTTCCTCCTTCCTTCCTACTATGATGGAGAAAGTATCTCTTACTTACTAAAGGTCAGTTCTCACTCAGATGCTCTGGTTCTGTCTCCCTTCACATTCTCAAAGATCATACTTCATTGGTTATCCTGTCTCTGCTGTGTCGTTCATTTCTCCCACTCTACTGAATCATTCACGTCATGCAGACATGCTCTAACATCTCCCAACTTACTAAACATCAAGAACAATAATACCCTTCCCTGGCTTCTGCCTCCACACGCTACTGAAACTGTTCTTCCCAAGGTCACTGATGGCTTTCTGGTGAGCAAATCAATCCTCATCTTCACCTCTCGGAATTTGACACCATTGAGTATACTTCTTGAAATATGAAGCTCTTTGTGGATTTGTCTTCTCGCCTCCCAGTCTTCTTCCTACCCCACTGTCCACCCCTTGTTTCCTTTGCTGGATTCTCCTCCTCTAAATGCTGGACTTCTTGAGGCTGGATCATGACCCTAATTTCCCTTGTCTACATTCTCTTTCTATATATCCTCATTCCCATGACTTTAAAATGCCATCTACATCCTGACAATGGTCAAATTTATATCTCCAGCCCCACCCTATCATCTGTGCTTCAGACTTACATATCCAAATACTAGTCCCTACCTCACAGCTCCTCCTGAATGTCCCACTGGCATCTCATAGTTGGCATGTCCAACAGAAAACTCTTCACTCCCACCTCTTCATTCAAAACTAGTCTTGCCTTGTCTGCTCCATTTCAATAAATGTCACTGCCATCCATCCAATCCCCTAAATTAGGATTCTAGACATTTATCTTTCTTCTCTCCTTTCTCCGACCCCCACTTATCCAATCCAACATCAGATTCTGCCAATTATACCACCAAAATAGATTCCGTGTTCATTTGCCTCTTTTCCACTGCCTTCCCCAGTCTACACTGCCATCACTACCCAACAGAATTATTGGAATACCCTTCTAACTGGGCTTCCTGTTTCAAGTTCACCCCCTTTATTCCTCAAATAGCAATACAAATGCCCTTTTAAAAATATATGTTAGAAGGGCTGGCTCATGGCTCACTCGGGAGAGTGTGGTGCTGATAACACCAAGGCCACGGGTTTGGATCCTATATAGGGATGGCTGGTTCGCTCACTTGGTAGAGCGTGGTGCTGACAACACCAAGTCAAGGGTTAAGATCCCCTTACCGGTCATCTTTAAAAAAAAAAAAAAAAAATATA
>NW_007727758.1:441873-522812 GCF_000696425.1 Galeopterus variegatus | reverse complement strand
TATATATATATATATATATATATGTTACATCATACTACCTACCTGCATAAAAGCCGTCAATGTGGTGAGATTAAATTTGCCTCCTTCCCTGGGCTAACACAATTCTATACGACCTGTTCTTACTCTCTCCTCTTTCACGAGGTGCCATATTCCCATTCTGTTTGTTACAGGGAAGCTGGCTTCACTTAAATACTCCATAGATCTTCCTGCCTCTGAGTGTGGCCAGATGTTCCACACAGTGAGCCTGGAATGATCTTCCATGGTTTCTTCACATAATCTTTCCAATAAGACCTCCTCATAGAAGTTTTCTTAAACCACAGTATCTAAAGAACATTGCCTCTCCCCCTCATTACCTACCTTAGTCCTTTATTTCTTTGCTTCATTGTACTTAGCATAATGCAAAGGGTTTTTTTTTTTTTTTTTTGGTTGTTTACTTATTTTCTGTAATCTTTACTAGAATTTAAATTCTATGAGGGTGGGAACTGTGTCTTTTGTGTTTCTCATCATGTCCCTATGCCTGGGAAAATGCCTGCCTTCCAGAAACAAAATTGTAGAATGTATGGATGAATAAATAACGATGTCAAATAAAGATACAACACCCAGACCATTTAATATGTTTAATGGATTTAAGTTCACCTTCAGATATGAGTCTCTTCCTTTCTGGGATACAACAAGGTTGCTCACCCTGAAACTGCTTAGACTATTTCTCAGGCAAGATCAGTATACTCCCAAAGCAACCAGTTGACGTTCTTATTATTTAGAATTTGTCTTGTCTCCTCCAAAATTAACAGTCGCTACAGAGTAGATAATATGGTTTAATAGAGAAAGAGAGAAGCCCTCAACTGAATCCCTGCCCTGCTATTCCTGAGCTGTGTAACCTTGGGCAAGACACAGACCTCTCTGATCCTCCAATTACTCATCTGTAAAATGCAGAGTAGTATCTGTTTAATCTATTTTTTTTTTTTTGTCTTTTGTCTTTTTTCTGTGTCCGGCAACGGATCGCAACCCTCAGTGTTGCCCCCGTACTGGACCGGGGACCGGCAACGGGATCGCAACCCTCGGTGTTGCTCCCGCGCCTCGCTCAGCCAGTGAGCGGGAGCCAGTCTGCATGTGGGATCCGAACCCTCGGACGGGAGCGCCGCCACGCCTCCCAAGCGGCGCACTATCCAGTGCGCCACCGGGCCGGCCCTGTTTAATCTATTTTAAAGGGCTGTGGTGGCAAGTAAATGAGATAATGTGTGAAAGACCCTGTAAATTTCAAAGTGTTGAACAAATGATTTTCAAGCATTTCAGTGAACTCTTCTTGTCAGGAAGTAAACACTTTCAGATCCCTCCAAGCATTAAAGAATGCCTTTCCACGTGCCTGACTGCTGCTGAGCTGGGGCTTGCTCAAGTTCTGTGATCTCTTCCCACCCCCAACTCCCACATCCTGTTTGTTCCTCTCCCATATTGAACATGTCAGCTACTTTTGCTCCATAAGGCACAGTTCTGTATGGCAGAACAGACAGAATGTGGAACGCACCAGCCATTGGGTCAGAACCATGCTCTGGAACCAACAGGTGATATTTCCTGTTTGGGTCAGCCAAGGCTGATGGTCTGGAGCAGCTGGCCACATCTGCTGTTCAGCATGCCCCTGCCACCCTCCGCCCCTGCTAGAGGGGAACCAGAGCTGTGAAAACACAGTTCCTACGTGCACCAGCCTTGCCCTTTGCAGAAGGTGGACAGAGCTCCGGTTTGCTTGGCTAGCACCAATCTTAGCTCCCATGGGAGGAGGGCCTCTCAGCTCTTACAGAGCACCTGCCCGAATGAGCTGGGTTATAATGCTTTCCAAAGCAGTTTTCCTTGCTCCTCTGCCAAATGCTCCCATGGTGTATTATGGTGATCTCACCTGGGGTATCCAGAAGCCTTCGTGGAATTGGTCTCTTCTAGCCTTCCCCAGGGCTTAAGACTTGGCTCACACCACACCTTTCTGCTCTCTGTCCTACCCACCTCTGTCTCTGTCCTCTCTCCTCTTTTTCTGTCCTAACCTTCTGTCACCCAGAAGATGGGGAATGTTCATGGGTCACTGTATTCATTGAGTCTCCACACTCTGTTTTACAGACTAAATGCAGCAGCTGCTCAGTGCAAGTGTTGAGTTCAAGGAGGTTGGGTCTTGCAGCTGGGGCAGGGGCTCTCTGCTTCACACGCCATTATGCAGCCCTGCCTCTATGCTTTCTCCAGATGGAAAGCTCTTCTTATACGCTGCTCATGAGGTAACTTTTACATCCTTTATCCCAGCACTCAAGGGCCTTCAGAACGTGGCTCTCAGCATCCTGTCTGGGATTTTTGCCTTCCACACCCTTAGTTCCTGTTTTGTCTTCTCTGCTGTACTCACAGTTCACTAAATGCAGCTTCTTTCCTTGCCTCAGTCTCCCGATCCTCCAAGGCTTACTCAGAGAAGCTCTCTTTCCTTAATTTGACCTGCATTGCTCTCTTTTCTCTCTCAAAGCCAACCATTTCTGGTTTGCACTGCACCGAGTAGCACTTCTTTGCTGTTTTGTTTCTTTATCCTGGTGTTTCTTATGTTTTAGGTTTTTTTTCTTCCCTCCCAGATTTCAGGCTCCTTGAGGCTGGGATGGTATCTTTGCATGACGATTATGAGCATATTTTGAGACCAAGTCAAACCTGAGCTCAGATTGCTTCTCTACCACTTAGTTACACCATCATCAGCAAGTTTTTTAACTTTTCTGGGCCTTTGTTTCTTCATCTATAAAATGGAGATAATAATAAATCTTACGTCTTAAGGTAAAAAGGTGAGAAAGGAAGAGATAATGTATACAATGTGTTTAGCACAATGCCTAACATATAATAAGTGGTCAATAAATAATAGTAATAAAATAGTTATTTTTCTAAAAGTGCTCTCTATTCCACAACACACATCCTAGAGCCAAGTGTAGAGATGGCACTTTTCCAGCTATTGTGGATTATCCAGCAATCTGTATAGATTAATTCATACCGAGAGTTAAAAGGGAAGGGACAGAGCCATGAACAGATCTGCCCAAGGTGCCACACAGTGTAGCTGGGGTCAGTGCCTGGGTCTCCTGAATGCTAGCCTAGTGCTCTTTCCCTTACCTCATGCTGTTGAATAGACTGAGGAAGACCTCCTGGGAGAAGAAAGGGAGGAAGCTATCATATGCTCTCCAAACAAAGCATGCCAACGTGAAAGGAATGATAAATACTTTCTTAGCTATCATTTCATTAGAAGGTGTAGGGAGATAGTTTTGTTTTTCCTTAATAAAAGGAAAAACATTTAAACAATCTGAGCAGCCTGAAGATAGTATGGGTTACCCCAAAAAGTCACTAGTTCCCTAGTACTGAAGGCACTCAAACAAAGCCGAATGGTCACTTCCCAGAGAGAGTTGGGAGAAAATTTGCAAACCAGGTGGGTGGTTGGACCAGATGATCTGAGAGGGTCTCTTCACCACTTCAGCCAGGCTGGTACCAGACATGCAAGTTCAAAAGCAGCAGCTCTATCAGATCCTGCCACTGCCCTGCATGCAACACCACCACCCTCCCACTGTGAAACCAGGTCTTCTCATGGTCAGTGGCTCCAGTGTGGCTGGAGTCCAGGAAGATGGAAAACGCCATAAGATCTTTCAAGTGTTTGAGAATGCTCTTGAACTATGCAGTATGTCAGTTATTCCTGGCTTGGCCCGGAGGAAGGTCTGACATCTGCTTCAGGCCTCTGTTGTCCTAGTTTCTACTACCAGGAGGATCTGACTGTATCCCTGAATCCATTAACTGTAGCCATATTATGCCTACACACAATGAACCCCTGCAACATAAATCATGCTGTCCCTTTGTCTTAAAAACTAGCACAGTATGAGGTCCCTGGAGGGTGGAGAGCTGTCCCTCTCTCACCTCAGCATGCACTGCCTGTGTCTGCAGATGGCCCCAAAGCTCCCAGGACCCTGTGCCCTGCTAGTAGTGGCCTCAGTCCCTCTGGGCCCAGCTGCAGAGGTGCCCTCCAGTCAGGAAACTGTGGAGAATGTTGCTAAAGTAGGGAGGAAGGGGGGCGGGCAGCTTCTCAGAGAAAGTCAGAGCCTGACAAATGGAGAGACATTGTGTGAGATCAGCAAAAGAGGAGACACAGACACTTGACCTGGTTTGGAATTATTGCAAATCCATCAGGCTCTGTGCAAATTGAGACCATAATTCAGATTGTTCATATCGTCACCAGCATCCCCATTTCCATTAAACCCTGCTGTCCATCTCCCCTGGGCCTGCCTCTGTCCAGCAGCTAATTGAAGGAGTCAAACTAGCACTAAATTAGCAAGCCATTCTTGAGAGGTCAGCCCCCACCCCAGCCCTTCCAACCCAGAGGCTGTGGTTAACCTTGGTTCTTATCTCCCCCTCCTCAGCCTCAGATGCAGTTTCTCAGGGAGCACTGGACTGGGGCCCAGAAGTGGGTATGAACCCTAACTCTTTACTAGCTCTGTGACCTCAAGCAAGTTATAGAAACTGCTGAAACCCTGGGTTTCTCATTTGTAAAATGGGAAAGATAAAAGATATAACTGCTCCATCTACCTGGAAAGGTGGCATTAGGCCGATAATGTAGGTGAAGGTGCTTTGAGGTTTGTAATATGCTTTGCAAATGCAGGTGCCTGTGGGTGTTTCCCTGGGTGGCTTCAAGGGACTCTGTGCCCAGTGAGAACTGGCTGCTGTCCAGGCTGTCCTTGTCTCAGGGTTTGGGGCTCTGTCCTGTCCCCCTGTGGCTCATGCCCCCTCAAGTGACACACTCAGAGAAAGAGCATCAGATACCATTAGGGATGGCAGCAAATGCTCCCAGGCCAGGCTCTGGGCCCTCTCCCTAGGCCCCTGCTCAGATGAAAGGGGAAGCAGGAAAGGACCTTTATTTAGCACCTATGTGACAATCCTTTTGCTGGCCACTTTCCACGCATTCATAAACTCTGGTTACCCTCACAAACAAACAAACAAACAAACAAAAAAAACCCGAAACAACCCCCCCCCCCCAAAGCCCTTTGAGGTGGATGTCATTCTCTTCACTTTACAGAGGAAGAAAGGGAGGTGTAAGGAAACTATGCAATTTGCCAGGGTCACTCAGCCAGTGGGTGGGGCCTGCATTTGATTCACTCTGCCTCCTCCTTCGACTTCATCTTCTGTCTTTGAAATGATCTCTCTCCACTCTGTCCTGGGGCAGAGCCAGGGACAGGAACCCAGTGGTTGTCCTTCAGGAAGAGGGATTCCTTGTTGCAGACCGCAGAGACACAAGCCATATCTGGGACTGCCCTGCTCCTTAAAGCACAGGTCTCAGTCCTGCCTGGGGCTGGCCCCCTTGCCTGCCTCTCCTGCCTCAAACCCCTATCTGGGGGTGGATGCTATCTGGGGGCCCGCCCACCTTGCTTTCCCCACACACAGCAGACCCCGGGCTCTGACTGAGCCTGGGGGTGTATGCAAAGCACCTCCCTCCGGTCCTTGTCCTCATGTCCCAGGCCCCTGCAGAGTTTGTCTCCCCGCCCCCACCACCACCACTAGGATCCAGCTCCAGCCTTGGGTCTCAGAGCGGCCACAGCTGGGGATCCTTTCACACTCATGAAAATCATTTCAATGCAATATGTTAAAGGGTTCTTTTCTAAATTAAACTGAATAGGAGAGCAGCCAAGAGGGAGAAAAGACCGCTCCTTAACATTGAAATAGAAATTAGCCAGAAGGGGGAAAATAATGTCCCATGTGGTCGTCAGGAGGCTATTGGAATCCTATACCCATATGGAGCCATTTGAAGTCTGGCTGAGACTGTCCTCTTGCTGTGGGAACATCCAGTTGCCAAGGGAAAGATGAAGTCAGCTGCCACAGAGGCCCCAACTCCCGACTCTCAGAAAACCTTTGGAAAGTTGACTAAATTTTCCATGTTTAATCCAAGCTTTTTTTTTTTTTTTTTCAGGTATGTGTTGTCGTGGTCAGGCTCTGAGATATCACAAACACATCCAAGCCCTCCTGTAACAATCAGCGCCCCCCACTACACTCCATTGCTGCAGAGTATCCTTTGACTCCTCCTCCAAAGGGAGGAAGGCCAAAAAGTCAGGACCGAAACAGCTGTGGAAAAGGCACTCTCCATCCCCTCAGTGGGGATGGTCAGGGTCTGGCTCAGTGCCTACCACAGGGGCCCTGCTCCTCGGGCTCACTCGAGGCTGATTCAGCTCTCATCTGACCATCTGACTGGGGTGGAATTCCAGAGGACGTGACAGCTGGGAAGGACATTGGGTGCTCGAGGTACCTTACTGAAGGTGGCATTGGCCCAGAGCTCCAGAGGCACAATTTGGGGAGCAGATCGCTCTGGTCTTGCCCTGTCCATCCAGGCTGCTGGTTCCCTGCCTCCTCTGCTCCTTGGGTTCTGGCTCCAGCCTACTAGAACCCACGTTCTCCCTCAGTCCTCCCTTCATTTCCCTTAGCACCCAAAGGTTTGCTGTCTGGCTGGCCAGACTGTTGGGGGCCCTCACCTCTGTAGGTCAGAATTGAGTTGGCCTAGCCGGGGAGACCTCTCCTCTCTGGGCCTGCTCTCTGGAGCTAGCGAGTCTGTTCCTAGCAGGAAACAGGCTCTGGTATGTTTGTGTACATTTGTTTGATCAGTGGACACCCAGGATTCCTGAGTAAGCTCCCAAGGCAACTATAGCCACAATAGAGAGACAGCCATCATGTCCTCTGCTGGGCTGGGCTCAGCAGAAGAAATGGTCATATGGAGGCTGCAGTTCATAATCAGACTCCTCTAATGCAGGCAGAACCTGCACACCACACTGCGCCAGCACCTGCACTCTTGAAGTCCCGTGACAGCTGGAGAGGAACACCCCTCCTAGCTTTCCTGTGGGATGTTCCTTTGGATGAATGGCTTAAACTAAGGGGTGATGAAGGGCCTGAAGTCAGCAATGACTTAACCTAACTCCAGAACAAAGAGTTGCCACAGTGGCATACCTGGCTAGGGGATTCTTGGCTAGGGGATGGGCTGGAACCTTTCTAAGAACTCTGATGGCAGCAAATGACACCGCTTATGCTATTGGTGCCAAGTGTTCTCATTAAAAGTCCTCTGCTAGGAAGCACCTCACCCTCCTGTGTTTGAATTCTGATCTGTCCCCCCGGGTAGCTGTGGTTCTTGGGCAAGCCACTTAACCTTTCTGAACCTGAAGTCCTTCTGGAGGTGAGAAGACCTACCTCGTGGAGAAATTGAGATGATTCCATTTACATGATGCTTGCAAGCTGCCTAGTCCGGTGATTAGCACATATACAACATTCAATATATGGTAGCTCTTTCATTGTATTCTTTTTTTTTTCTATAAAGTAAACGTGAGTTTGTAAGGCCAAGTGAAAAAATGTAGGTTTGAGTGCCTTGCAGATTGGGAGGGCTAAATTTATTTTATTTCATTATTCTCACCCTGGGTGGTAACAAGCAGACCTCTCCCCTCATTAAGTCTAGTGTGAATCTCAGCCCCCATCAGAGTAGCTCTCCCACTTCTGAGTCTGGCTCCATCCTCGCAGATGACCAAGGAGAAAACTCAGGAGCCAGACAGGCATGCTGCATGCGATTCCATGTTGTTCCCTCTTGGAGTTGTCCCTGGATTGGCCTTTGACACCTGCAATGGTGTCTCATCAGATAAGCCAAACCAATCAGACACACCTGAAAGTTATTTATTGCCAAAGGTCAGAGATAACTCTCAAATTGCCTGTCTGCACCTTTGAGAGGGGAAAGGATAAGAATGGACTGCACTGGGGTGAAGGCAAATCCCATTCCCTGAGAGCCGGCCCGGGCCTGCTGAGGAGCACTGTCTTCTCACTAGTTCCCTTTCCACCCTCTCAAAGCTCTTGTGCACTGTCCCGCCAGCCACTCATGAGAACACACTGGTTTGCTGTCTTTCTTTTCTCATCTCGTCTAGTTTGTTTGGTAGCTATTCTGATTTTTTTGCAGACCCTACCCAAATGCATGTGGTATAAAGGAAAAAGTTTAAGATTTAGCATCAGAAAACTCAGTTCTGACACTTACCAGCAGGGTGTTTTTGGGAAAAATCACTTACCTCCTTTGCCTCTGTTTTCTTCATTTGGTAAAATGGGAATAATGGTCAAATTAGGTAATAGACATGAAACTGCCTTGTAGATGAAAAGTGCCATATAAAACTTTGTTACAAGTGCCACAGCCTCTGACTCCTCTTTCTTCTTGGTCCAGGCCTTTTTCTTCATAACTACTCAATAAAAGAAAGAAAGAAAAAGCTAGCATTTATCTAGAAACCACTAAATGCCACCTGTTTTCACACACAGTATTCATTTAACAAGTTTTGTTGTCTTTGTTACGGAGATTACAAAACCCTTTGGCTTAGTATAAAGCTATTTTTTTCAACACCAAACTACTGTATCAGAGGATGTGAATTCAAATCTGTCTGACCCTAGAAGTGGGGCTTTTCTGCTTATGGTAGGTTGAAGAATGGTCCCTTAAATAAGTCTATATCCTAATATCCAGGACCTGTGAATGTTACCTTCTATGGCAAAAGGGACTCTGCAGATGTGATTAAGTTACAGATTCTTGAGATAGGGGCATTATTCTGGATTATCTGGGTGGGACAGATGTAATCACAAGTGTCCTTATAAGAGAGAAGGTGATGTGAAAACAGCAGCAGAGAGAGATTTGAAGATTCTGTGCTGCTGCTGGCCTTGAAGAGGAAAGAAGCAGCCACAAGCCAAGGAATGTAAGAAATACAGCTCTAGTAGATTGAAGAGCAAGAAAATGGACTCTTCCTTAGTCTCCAGAAGGAACTCGCCCTGCTGACACCTTGACTTTAGGCCACTTGAACTGATTTTCAGCTTCGGGCTTCCAGAATTATAAGAGAATAAATCTGTGTTGTTTTAAGTCACCAAGTTTGTGGTAATTTGTTATAGCAGTCATAGGAAACCAATACAATTAGTTCTCCATTCTATGTTCTCTTTGCCGCCCTAAAGGTCCAAATTATAGCTTTTCTTAAGCTCTCACATGGCCTGGGGTGACAGGCAGTCCTTCCCAGTCAAAAAGTTGGCTGCAAATACTTAACACATGCCTATCAGGAGACCAGCCTTGTGCAAGAAATTGTGAAAGATGCCATGAAATTGTCCTCGGGGAGTTTATTTGTTATCTGTGGTGTAGCCCTAAAACTCAGTGGCTCAAAACTAAACAATTTACTACCTCCCAGAGTTTCTGTGGGTCAAGGATCCAAGAGCTGCTTAGCAAGTGGTTCTGGTTCAGAGTCTCTCCAGGGGCTGCAGTCTAGATGCCAGCGGTGGCTACAGTTATCTGGAGGCTTGACTGGGGCTGGAGGATCTACTTTCAAGAGGGAAAAGAAATTTAGGATTTTGGGCTGGGCCCGTGGCGCACTCAGGAGAGTGCAGCCTGGGAGCGCAGCAGTGCTCCCGGCGCGGGTTCGGATCCTATATAGGGATGGCCGGTGCGCTCACTGGCTGAGCACGGTGCGGCCGGTCTCAAAAAGGACAAAAAAAAAAAAAAGAAATTTAGGATTTAGCATCAAAAAACCCAGTTCTGAGTTTTTTTTTTTTTTTTTTTGATTCTCTAGTAAGTGACTCATGTAGTTGTTGGCAGACCTTGGTTCCTTGCAGGGGGCCCCGTTGGCAGGGGGCCTCAGTTTCTCACTACATGGAACTCTCCATAGGGCTGCTTGAGTGTTCTCATGACATGGGAGCTGGCTTCTCCCCAAGTAAAAGATCAGAGAGAGAAAAAAAAGAGAGAGAGGAAAAAAGAAGCCACTATGCCCTTGAGACCTAGTCTTAGAAGTCATACTTCTAAGTCACGGCAGCCTCATCCTATTCGTTAGAAGCAAATCATTAAGTGCAGCCCACGTTCAAGGGGAAGAGAAATAGGTTCCACTTTTTAAAGGGATGAGAATTGGTGGATGTATTTTAAAACCACCACAAGGAGTTTTTAGTAGTAATGAGCGTCCTGGACATTCCCACACTGGGGAACAATTCAGGGCAGTCTCTGACAGTGGGCAGAACTGAACAGAACAGACTGTCCCTGGAGTGGGGTCCAGGAAAGCAAATGTGCAGACTCCAGTGGTCAGGGAAGACCTTTGGGAGCCAGGCGTGAAAGAATGGGTAAGACCTTAAAAAAAAAAAAACAGACACTGCCTTTTGAAAAAAATAATGAAAAGCAATTTGTGCACCATGTAGACAATTTTGAAAATGTGGAGGAATATATAGAAGAAAATTACAAAATCATATGGGTAGAAAAGGAGCAGAGAGAGCCTCCCAAGGGGAGCCAGAGCATGAATGAGCCCATGCAAGAAGGAAGGAACAAACACACCATGTGCCCATGGTTTTCTAACAGAAGCAAAAAAGGCGTCTGTTGTATGTAAGAAACTAGCTTTTATGAAAAAAAAAAAATCTTGAATTAGAAATTACTGTTCACAGGAGGCAGGCCCACTCTGGCCTGAGCAGTAGGAGCTACACTGTAATTAACAAGGAGACGTGCAGGTGTTTGAGAAGGATTGGGCCTGGAGAGGAGGTTCTGGAAGTGGCAGTAACTACGCGGGAAGGCAAAGGGTGTGTGGGCGATCCTGAGAGATTTTGGGGAGAGTGTGTTGGTGTTGGTGAGAGTCAGGTATGGGAGCACCCATGCCAGGGGGAGAGGTGACATTGCACACAAACTCGGGGCAGAATGAGCAGTAAGAAAGAACCAAGAAAGTGCTGGAATCAGCAGGCCGTGGTAAGACATTGGAGTTGGGGACTGTACACCCCAAAGAGAGATGTTGTCAGGGTGGAATTCTGGAGACACCAAAGCACTAGAGTTGAATGACTAAGAGGTGAGCTCCTGATATAGGACAGACCTGGGGCCCAAACAAACAAACAAACAATCCCTCTTTTTTTCCTCAGTGAATCAAAAAAGCACAGGACTATTAATAACCATAGCTCCCTTTTATTGAGTACTTTTTGTGTATCAGAATGTACGAAGGTTTTTACGCATATTATCTGATTTCATCCTGACAAAAATTCCATGAAGTATTATTATCTTATGCATCTGATAGGTAAAGTTTTAGCTATTAATAATATAAATCCCAAAATAACAGTGGCTTAAACACATAAGGGTTTATTCTCTCAAAGAAGCATAGAACAAGACAGCAGCCCAGCTAGTATGAAGCACCCCGAGTCATCAGGAACTCAGATTATCTCCATCCTTCTTCATTGTCATCCTCAGTGCATTTCTTTTAGCCTCTTGGTCACCTCATGGTCCAAGATGGCTGCTCAAGCTCCAGTCATCACACCCACATTCTGGGCAGCAGGAAGGAAGAAAGAGAGAAAGTCAAAAGAACTCATTTCCCAGCCATATCAGCTCTTGTTAAGCAGCCTCCCTGGAAGTTGCTCACAGTGGTACTTTCATTTGCAACTCACTGGCCAGAAACTAGTCATATAGTCACATCCAGATTCTAAGAGGCTGGGTCTTCTAGCTCCGCACATTTCTGCCCCAGTGAAAGTCTGGGTCTGCCTCTAAGTCAGGGTCTGCCTCTAAGGATGAAAGAGAAATCGGATATTGGATGGCATGTAGCAATCTCTGCCACATCCCTTTTTGCAAATGAGGCCAAAATCATGTTCTGACCATTAAGTAATAGAATCAGGTCTCAGATCCAAGGTGTCTGACTCCAAAGCTCAAGACAGAACACTAGTGAGACAGAGAGCAAGAGCAAAAGAGTGTGAGCAAAAGTCTGTAAGAGCATTTTACTTGGACCTAGGACTAAAATAAGGAGGCATGGCAAGAGAGGAGTCAGCAACCCAGTGCCATTCCCAGTACCTGATGGTATGTAGTGAGTGAAAAATAAAGCCCCAGAAGTGATTAAGCAGTGCTTTAAATCTCACAGAGTCAACTGAGTTAAGTGATCTGAGATGAGAGCATCTTTTCCGTTCGTAGTTTGTGCCTGGAGATTCTCTCCCTCTCTGGTGGAATAATCCATGTTAGGTTGAGGAATGCCAGATGCACAAGTGACCTAGAGAGGGTCTACTACAGCCCTTCATTTTAGAGATGAGGGAACGGGATACAGTTGATTTTGTGTCGATGTGGCCTCTGGGGGACCAGAGGAAGTAGAGGAGGACAGGGGCGGTGTACGAGTTTGCTCAGGCTGTCATAACAAAGTACTGCAGACTGGGGGGCTTAAACAACACATTTTACTTTCTCATAGTTCTGGAGGCTGGAAGTCTAAGATCAAGGTGTCAGCAGGGTTAATTTCTGATGGGGCCCCTCTCCTTGGCTTGCAGACAGCTGCCCTCTCACTGTATCCTCACATGGCCTTTCCTCTGTGTATGCACATCAGTGGTGTGTCTCTCTCTTCTTATAAAGGTATCAGAGGGAACCACCCTTATGATCCCTAAATTACCTCTTTAAAGGCCCTGTCTCTAAATACAGTCATGTTTGCGTTAACTCTTTAACATATGGATTTTGGGGGAGGGAGAGACACAATACGGTTTATAACAGGGAGAGAAACAGAAAACAAAAGAAAGTGGCAAACCAGAGAATCCCAAAGGAGTTTGAAAGTGAACTCTCCCCAGTTCCCAATCCCCTCAGTCTCCCAATCACATGCGTTTCACCCGACGTCTGCCGGCACCTATGATGCTACTTTAAAGAGATTCTAGACATCTGTTGGGTGGTGGCAGTGAAAAGTTAAGGAGGCAAAGTGTGCTGAGATACTTGTAGAGACCCTTCCAACTGGGAGCTGCCCAATAGTGGGGTGGAGAGGCCAGCAGGGGGCGTTGTGGAGCGGCCCATTGTCCGAGACTCTCCAAGTTCCTATCCACCTGCAGCATTAGGGCTCCCTTCTTCTGTCCCGAATGTCCCCCTCCTTACCTAATCTTCAGTCATTCTTCAGACTGCAGATGCTCCTTCATTTCATTGTTCACCTGGGAGATGGGGAGGGTATAGTTAAAAAAACCAATGAACTTGGACGTCTGACAGACCTGGGGTTTGAACTTCATCTTAGCTACTTACTTGAACGCACACATACATTTATGCTTAAAGGTAACCATTTAAGAAACTGCATGTGGAGCATTCCATTGTATTGGTTGGGTCATTCTCAGCTAAATCTTCTCTTTGTCTTTCCTAAAGGATCTATTGGAAATTCAGGGTGGAGAGACTGTTATAATTTCAATTAAATTCTGGAATCTAAAGTCAGTAAACAGTTCGGCATCTGTCAGCATGGTGATGATGGTGGCAGCTTTGATGAGGTTTTATTCCTGCCTCTGCATTGACAAGTTACCCCCTCATCAAAGAGCCATCTCTCTGATTTTCCCATATCTAGTCAGCCCACATTAATAGCTTTAAATTTCTTTAGAAGACAATTTTGCATAGTTTTGAACACAGAATCCAAATCTTAATCTTCACATTTTATCTTAATGGGCAGATCTTGTTATAAAGCACCTCCTCTAATCTCTCCTAAGCCTTAATTACTTTTAAGACTGTAATTAACATTTAACTCTACTGCAATCTCTCCATTGCTTCTGCAGCAAACTTCAGGAACGAGGCTGCAAGGTCATTTTCTTGACCTTGGACTACAACACTGCCTGCATTTTCTGCTTTAGAGAAGTGAATGGGAATTCAAACCTAGACCTGGTTGGAGCCAGGATACTAAGTGAGGTCTACACAGTGGTGTTCAGGGTGAGGTGTTTAGGCTTTGTGGGGAGACCTTGCTAATGGAAATATAGGCTGCAGACTTACAGAGGAGGCATCCACTCTCTTCTATGCATCCAGAGAAGACTCTGTGCAAATGGGATTGTGAGCCATGGGCAGTGCTTCTATTCAGAGGACCTCCCACTGGCTTGGGTTGAACGACATCCCCTCTACTCATGGTTTTGGAATAGAGAAGGGTAAAAAAGCCCCAGGAACTCCCACCACCCACCCCACTCCCCATCTCCTGCAGTCATCAGCACAGCAGTAATATTACCTAGAGCCCTTCAACTCTGGAAGTTCCATGATGCTGCTTTAATGAGGCTCTTGGCATCTGTTGGTTAAACACTCGGGATATATGGTTTATGTTGTCCCTCATGGTCCTCTCCTTAGCTTAGATGTAGGGAAGTAGCCATGCATTCTGCAGTGCAGAGGGTGATGCATTCCAAAAACACTTGCTGGGGTTTGCAGCAGATGCTGTCAAAGCCCCACCCATATCCCCTAGCACTTATCTGCATTCTGGCCAGACTTCTGCCAACACCTATGACATTTGGCCTGTTGGCTCCCTGTGGTCACTAGAGCCCACTCTTTGTGTCATTACTGCTGGCTGGAAGTGTGGGGGAGTGAGCAGATACAGACCCCAGCTCTCTCCACCCTCAGGTAGGATAGCTCCGAGGCTCATGTTCTCCACTGATCCCAGAGTTGCCCAGCAGGACGGAGCCCAGTTGTTCCCATTGTAACCTGTCCATCACTTTCGCTTTCATTGGCTTTCTTCCTCCCTCCCGTCTTCACTTGCCCATTCCCCTGCTGTTTCCCAGGATTACCTTCCCAGTAAAGTACTTGCTAGAGGACCTCCAGCCAAGACAGACTCTCATGACTGAGTGATAGCCACCAGGTGAGGTATCTTTGGCATCACCTGTTTTGGGGGGCCACCCAGCCTAGTGGTCAAGATCACAGTCTCCAGAGCCTGACTGTCTGGGGTTCAGAAGCTCAGGGTCACCATCTAGTAGTTGTGTGATTGTGGGCAAGTTATATAACACTCTTTGTGTCTTACTTTCCTCATTTGTAAAATAAAGTAATAGTCTCAATCTCCTAGGATTGTTGTGAATATTAAATGAAATATCCCATAAGAAATACTCATAATAATGTCTGGAACATAGTAAGCCATTAATATAATAATAATTACCATTATTTTCTCAATCATGGCACTACCCTTCCCATAGCTCTCCAGTTCAGAAATGTCAAGGTTGTTCTTAACACCTCTCTCTCCCCTTCAAGCCTCATAACCAAGTCTGGTCAAGCTTTCTTCTCAATATCTCTCACATTCATCTGATGTTCTCCATACCCTTTGCTGCTACCCAAATGCTCACCTGGATTGCAGTGACAACTGGTCTCTACTTGCTGGAGTATCCTCTAATCACCCATTCTCTGTGATGTAGCCCAGTGATCTCTCTGGGAAGTTGATCCTTTCATGCCACTTCCCTACCTAAACCTTTTGAAAGACTTCCCATTTTCCACAGGAGAGATTCCAAGCTTTTCCCCTTGGCATAAAAGACCCTACAAGACCCTCCCAGACCTGCTCCCTGTTCGCCCCTCCAGCCCCACTCTACTCATTCCACCTTGCACAGTACCTCTAGTCATGCTAAACTGCTTCTGGCTTCTCGAACACACCACATGGTTTCCCATGTTTGCGCCTTTTCTCATGGCAGCCATGCTGCCTGAAATACATTTTCCATCTTTCTTCATCTGGATACAATTTATTTATTTTCTGAACTCAGTTCAGATGTCCCCTCTTTCAGGAAGCCTGTCCTGGATGCCCAGGCTGGGTCTAGCAGTCCTCCCCTCTTCTCCTGCAGCACTTTGCACACCCTGAAATCACCACTTACCACTCCATAAAAATATTAACTACAGTGGACCCTTGAACAATGTGGGGGTTAGGGGCACCACCCCCTGCACAGTCGAAAATCCTTGTATAATTTTTGACTCCCCAAAACTGAATTACTTAACTACCACTTAAACATATGGCATGCTTTCCCCTGGGTCACTGCCCTGAGCCAGGTGGGGATGATACCATGTCCTCACTTAAATAGTAGTTAAGTACTACTTAACTACTAATAGACCATTATTAGGTAGGCTAGTAACTGTTTGGTTAGGTATGTCATGTGTTCATAACATACCTAACCCCAAATTTTCCAATATACTCCTATTTATTGAAAAAAAAAATCCATGTATAAGTGAACCCACACAGTTCAAACATGTATTGTTCAGGGTTTGCTGTATTTGTTTCTCCAGACAGAGAAACAAACTCTCATAAGACAGAATCTAAGTCCAAATCATCGTTGTATCTCCAAAGTCAGAGTAAAAGCATAGTATTGTGTGCATAATCTATGTTCAATATATTTTTGTTGAAGTGAACTGGTATACAGGGAGACAGAAAAGTTTGCAGAGGAGGCAGGACACGGATAGGGCTTCAGTGTGGCTGCTAAAATGGGCTGGACCAGTCTTGCTGTCCAGTGCCTGTGAGCTCAAACACGAGCACACATTCTCCCTTCAGCAGGCCTACACCCACCCCACTTCCTGAGGGTCCTGATTTGGTTCCAAGTAGTTTTTGGTTCAGCATCTTTTGTTGTTGTCTGTGCTCCAGAGATATTTACTGTCACCTTGTTGTCAGGCTCAGGAAGTTCTGCCTGGCTCCCGGAGGTCAGTGACAGCTCAGGAACTTAAAGTAGACAAACAGACTGCCTGTGGGCTGGGGCTTGTGGGAGAGTATTTGGACGGAAACATGAGAAACCCAAATCAGGCTGTCCCTCTGCCTGCTGAGCGCACTGTTTATTGTTCTGGCCCCAGTGTTTGGAAATGTGAGGCTTGGGCGGACTTTTCACTCTTCTGGCTTCACCACAGGGTTCAGAAATCCACTGTGGTCGAAGAGGATGTTTTGAAAGAATCTCCCCTCTTTGGCTGTCTCCGCAGTTTTGGGACATCATAAGCCATTTGTTTTTCTGATTTCAGAACATTTCCATGGGAGTCGTAGGGAGGGGAAGCCAGAGTCTGATGAGCAAGGCTGCAGGGGCAGAACCAGGTCATGTGCATCCTGGAAGCTCTGCATAGCCTGGGAAGGCTGGCTGGTTAGCCCCCTAGCGGGAACAGGCTCCCTGCGATCTGGTGTGGCCCTGGCCGTTAGTCTTGGCCTTTCCCACAACCAGGGCCCTTATCTGATGGCTAGCTCCAGTCCAAACCTTGAGGTCTGGGATTGTTGTTTCTTATTCATCTTTTTTCCAGAAGCATTTTGGGGAACCATATGTGTTAGGTAACGAGGAGATAAAGAATAATCCCTTCCGTCAGGAATTAGTCTAGTTGGGAAGAGAGAGAGAAAAACAATGTCCATGCCTAACAAAGCTTCTACAAGATTCCTTGAGAACATAATGGGGAGAGAGAGAAACTCCACTTGTCTGGGGAGGTAGGTGACATTGACCAAGACCTGGAGCAGGAGCTCCACAGTGCTGAGCATCCAGCTCATATTTCCACTAGCAGTAATGAATGAGTCAGACAGCAGCCATCCTCTCCCAGGAACATGCAGCAACAGGCAGGAGGTGGAAACTTCCCTGTGACTCCTTCACCCACAACTACCTTGCAGCATTCATAATCCACCAAAATGACTTGCTTTCTCTTGACTACTTCAACCTCAGGGAAGATGTCAGCCTGGATTGGAGTTCAAGTTAGTTCTCAGCTTTAAACACACCAAATTAATCATTAGCAAAGACTAGGATTTTAGCCCGAAGTTGTCACGCCCAATAGTCTGTGATATAAAAGCTACATTTTGCTCCTCTTGACTCCCAAAGTCCAGAACATCGGCAGGGCTGGAGATAAAGGGAGGCTGACATCTTTAAACCCTTTGCAGCACAGTGGAGCTGCTTTCTAAATGCTGAAATGCAACACACTGAAAGACTAGAAGCTGTGGCTGCACACAGGCTCTGTCAGTTGGAGCTGGAGAAGCCAGACGGATCTGTAATTAACAGGATCTGTAATTGTGGCATAAATAAGAGCCTGGGCACTGACAACTATTGTTATTGAAATGTCATGTTTTGAATGCAAAAATACAGTTAAAATGTAGGGAAGCTGGGTGATATTAATGTATGCAAATATGCTTTAATTAAAGCTCAGTAACCACTGACTTAAAGTAAAGGACTTGATTTACACACTTAAGCAAATATTATAATGGCTTCTATGACAGGTGACATAAATCGTAAATGACACTGCAAACACCACCAGGAAAAATTGGCTCCTAGACCTCCCTGTATGTATGTTAACTAAAGAAAACTAGGAGAAGTTCCCAGAGTGGGGATTCTCCAAACTGATCTCTGGGATATCTGGAGTTTGTGGAAACCTCGTCCTTGGGTAGTAAGGTCTCCAGAGGGCAGGTCTGAGTGGGTATAAATGGGGCAATGACCACATTTGACTAACATGGTCTGTTGACCAGCTGCCTCCTCCATCAGACCTTCAGCCATTCAAGGGTAGCAGATAGGTCGATTCACCTCGCTGATTCATCTCTCTATTACTGGCCCCTGGTTCTGCACCCTGCACATGGTCAGTGCTCAATATATATACTTGCTGAGATGAACCTCTCTGTGTTTTTACCCCCAGAACAATATTCACTGGGAGATTTGACAACTGCTGATGGATCTCAGGGTCCATGCCCTCCCTGGCAGCTTAGCAACACTGCTCCTTAGATGAACAGTCAGTCTCTATGTCTCTGTCTCTGCTCTGGCTGGAATCCCAGCAGTCTACCTTCTCTGCAAAGAGAATGAATCAGTGTTGCACCTTCCAGTGGAGAATCTGTGCTCATTAGCAGATGTCTTAATTATATAAATCAATAAGGGCAGATTGTGAGGAGCCTGAGTCCTTGCCATGCAGTCAATATTCTGAAATTCAAATATGCTTATGGGAAGTGTAATAGATTGTTATCTTCTAGTAAGTGAGAGTCATTTCAATGATGGCAGAAGGAGTTAGTTCAAACAGACAAATGTTTAGAATTGATGTAAGATGTGTAAATAGGGCCTTGGTCTATAAAATTTATCAATTCATGATGCTAAAGACATTGCAAATATGTAGTGATGCCATAAAATAAAAAATAAATATGGCAATTTTATGTTATATTCAGAGTGGGATAAGAGAAACCATATCTTTGGGGAAGATATGTCCTTACTCTTTTGTGATCACACCTTCCCTTTAGCGTTTTTCTCAAAGACAAAAGAATATAGGGCTAAATGAATAGTGGCCCAGAGCTACTGTAAATGGATTTAGTAGCTGTTAGTGGCCACTGTTAATAGTCATTAGCAGACAGTTGATATCATTTATTGGGCACTTACTATACACTAGGGATTTAACTGACAACTCCTCATTTTATCTGCACAACAGCTCTACATGGTAATAGTAAAACTGTGTATCAGAAAGTTTAAGAAACTTCCCAAGGTCTTATAGCTAGTATATAGTAAAGGTTAAAACACACACACACACACACACACACACACAAAATCTGGTGATCTCTGCCTATCTGTTGATATGTTTAGACTACTTATAGTTAATATAATTATTGATATGGTTGGATTTACGTCTACTATTTTATTATTCATTTTCTGTTTGTTATTTCTCTTTTTTATTCCTTTATTACCTCTTTAATTACTTTTCTTGGATTCTTTGAACTTTTTTTTAGTATTTCATTTTAATTTATCTACTGGCTTTTGACTATTTTTTTCTGTATTATTTTTAGTGGTTACTGTAAGGATTACAATATATGTACCTAAACTTTCAGGCTCTATTTCAAGTTAATATTTTATTACTTCAAGTAAAATGGAGAAACCTTAGACATATGGTCTCTTTATCGTCCCACTTTATGTCACAGTTGTATATTTCACCTCTACATACATTAAATAATAAAACTGCACTAAATAATGTTATAATTTCTGCTTTCAGCAAGCATATTTTAAAGGACTTATGAGGAGAAAAGTAACGGTTTATATTTATCCAGATATTTGCCAATTCTGTTGCTCTTCCTTCTTTTCTGAAGATACATGTTTCTCTCTGGTATCATTTCCCTTTAGAACTTTCTTTAAAATTTCTTTTAGAGTAGGTCTACTGCTTATGAATTCTCTCAGTTTTCATTTTATTTGAGAATGTCTTTATTTCACCTTCATTTATAAGGAATATTTTTGCTGGAAATAGAATTCTGATTAACAGCTTTGGTTTTTTTTTCTTTTAGTGCTTTAAAAAATATTGTTCCACTGTTTTCTGGCCTTCTTGGTTTCTGATGAGAAGTCCACAGTATTCCATATCAGTGTTTCCTTATGTATAATGTGTTGTTTTTCTCTAGCTACTTTCAGTATTTTTTCTTTATCTTTGATTTTTAGTAGTTTGATTGTCATGTGTCTGGGCATGGTTTTCTTTGGGCTGTTTAGGACTTGCTGAGCTTCCTGAATCTATAAATGTATGTTTTCCACCAAATTTGGGAAGTTTTTGGTGTTAATATCTTTAAACACTCTTTCTCTCCTCGTGGGACACCCAAAACCTTTTCATATTGTCCCACAAGTCCCTGAGGGTCTGTTTTTTTATTCATTTGTTTGTTTTAATTTTTCTCTCTCAGATTAGAAAATTTCTATTAATCGATCTTCAAGTTCTATGAAGCCTATCCAATGATTTTTAAAATTTTTCAGATGTTTTATTTTTAGTTTTAGAACTTCCATTTGGGGGCCAGCCCCATGGCTCACTCAGGAGATTGTGGTGCTGATAGCGCTGAGGCCACCAGTGTGGATCCTATATAGGGATGGCCCGTGCGCTCACTGGCTGTGCATGGTGCTGACAACACTGTGCTGAGGGTTACGGTCCCCTTACTGGTCCAAAAAAAAAAAAAAAAAAATTCCGTTTGGTTCTTTTTTACGGTTCTATATCTCTGTTGAGAACTTTTTTTTCATTCTTTTCAAGTGTGTTTACTTTTACCTTATGCTAAATAGTTATAATAGCCGCCATAAAGTCTTTAATGTCTGTCTGATAATTCCAACATCTGGATCATCTCTAGATTAGCATTTTATGATTGTCTTCTCCCTTGAGATTTGGTCCATTTTCCTTCTTCTTTGCATGTCAAGTAATTTTGGATTGCATCCTGGATTGTATAAATGCTATGTTATGCATACTCTGCATTCTGTTAAAATTCCCAAGAGAACCTTGATTTTTGTTTCAGTCTGAATCAGTTAGATTCAGATTGTAAGTTTGTCTTACCTTCTGTGGAGGGTGGCTCACATCTCAGTTCAGTTCTCTAAGCCATTGCTGTGCTGCTTTCTGTCCCATGCACGCACAGCTCAAGGGTCACCTTGGGACCTGTGTGAGTTATACACAGAATTAGAAGATTTTTCTTTTCTGAGGTTCTCCTCTCTGATATTTCCCTCACATTCTCCAGTCTACAGGACCTCCTTTTCTCAGTTCCTCTGGCTGGAAAAATAGTGTTTCAATCAAAGTTTAGTTGCAAGTGTTACCAATGGGGCACAGCTCCATGTGTGGTGCTGTGCTCAGTGCAATACTGAGAAAGAAAAGGGGAAAAAAGCCCTAGAGACTCATCCCCATATGGCTTGCTGCTCCATATGCTGTTAACTCTCCTTCACAATCTGCTTGTTTTTGTTTACCTTTAGAGTCCTCATATAGTTGCTATTTCTGTCCTGTCCAGAGTTTCTAGTTGTAGTCAATGGGGGATATATGTTTTTCTGGCTTAAAACTTCTTTACAATGTCTTCACTGTAAAGGTAGTGTTTGAACCCAAGATTGTTTGGCCATGAGGCTTCCATTTTTCCATGTACCACACTACCTCTGATTTTTAAGCTCTTAAATACACGACTGCCAAATTGGCCAGAAAATTAGCCACGAGGCTTCATCTGCTTTTTCCACCTTTGCACATGGTGTTTCTGATTCAGAGAATGAG
This sequence comes from Galeopterus variegatus, assembly GCF_000696425.1. NCBI lineage: Eukaryota > Metazoa > Chordata > Mammalia > Dermoptera > Cynocephalidae > Galeopterus > Galeopterus variegatus. The sequence continues at coordinate 501,178 of NW_007727758.1, read as the reverse complement.
GCAGAACCAACAGAAGCCAGCAGTGAATTTGTCTTCACAATAGAAAAAAATTAATTATACGCTGATTTGCTCACTTACTCAACATTTAGCTTCTCTTATGGCTAGCAACTCTTCCTCCCAACTCTCTCCATGTTGAACAAAATTATCCTTAGAATTCTTGATTTGTTTGCATTTTATGCCTGTGGCCAGAGGCTGGGAGAACCTGAGAGAAAAAGAAAGAAAAGAGAGGCAGTGGAGCAATTTCAGCACTAAATGCAAACAAGACCTTCCTTTCACATCTCCTTTTGAGAAAGCAGCATGAGAAATGTAAACAAGTGAAGGAAATTCCCCCAAGGGAAATGGATTTAATTATAGAATAATCTTGCCAAAAAAAAAAAAAAAATCTGGAAAATAATTAATACCAGTACACTGAGTTTCAAATACACACGTGCAAAATAAGGGACCATGGAAGATGGATGAGTGAGCAAGAAAGAGGAGAGAGTCCTACTTATTCTAATTCGTTATTTCAGGGCAATGTTCCATTTTATATGTAAGTGTGTACTTTTGTGTGTGAGTGTGGGTAGGGTTTTCTCCTCTTAAGATTTTGCACAAAATAGCTCTGAACTGCACATATTTTATTGTTTCAATTAGCAAAGATTACTATTTGTTTTTCTTTCTTTCTAAGCACTGAGACAGTAATTATGCCAGTGATGAGAGAGTTTTGTGGGCCGCTTTCTCATTTGCAGGCACTCCCTGAACCAAATACAATAATAAGCCATTATGAAATAAAGTTGGTTCATTGGAGGAGACTGGCCTCTCCAAACAGACAGGCCATTAAAGGTAGATTCTGGAAGAGGATCAGCAAGCAACCATCATAAATGTATCATCAGGCAAATTAGCAAAGCATTTACTACTCAATGGTGGGAGAAAGTCCTTTCCAATAACTTTCCCTAATGCCACCATAATTGGGGAAATGTCTGCACTGCACAGCTGTGCAGCTCATTATCGGAACAGGCCTTCAGCTCTGCTCTCCGGGCCTGGGTGCTTTCTGTAGAAAAGCTTTCCATGAGGCTCAGAGGCCCTGATTAGGTGTGAACATCCTGGGTAGCTGTGTGCTCCTCAGTCCCATAGCTCTCTGAGAACTGCTAGAGTTTGTAGTAGAAACTTAGAAAGGGGTATGGTTAAGAGTATCTCCTCCACGGCTGTATTTACAGAGCTTCCAGAAGCCAGCTTGTTTGGCTTTTGACATCTGGATTACATCCACCACTATAGCTTATCCTTGAGGAATAAGGTTTGGGGGCACACTTTCTTTTTTTAACCTGCAGATAATTAGATAATTATTATTACCTGCAGATAATAACAATCTTCATCTCTCTCACAGTTTATAAAGTACTTCCACAGGCACCCATTCATTTGATCTTCACAACAACTTTGGGAGTAGATTATTATTATTCTCATTTTACAGCCTGGTGAACTGAAGCTCCCAAAGGAATAAGAGACTCATCCAAGATCAAACAGTGAGTGAAATGGCAGAGCCTGGGATTTTAAATCTGCTCTTCCAATGACTAAAAACAGTTTTTAGTTTAGCAGTGTCTCATCCATTGCTTGCTTGTCTTGCAGAATTAAGAGCAGTGTAGGTCATGTCTTCTCCACAGCCTGCAAGTTCCAGCCATTTGGGGATTGGACTTAATGCTTTTCCCCTCCCATACCACACCCAGCACTTCCCTTGGTCCTCGTGTTTATGTGTGGGGGATCCTTTGGGAATCTGAACTGATTGAAGACTGATGTGCAGGGTGGAAATCAGGGTCTGCCAACTTCAAGTGCAGTGCCTGGCACATGGTAGGTGCTCTGTGTTTGAGGAATGAATGAGTAAGCTTTATTATAAAGCAGTCATGTGGGATGAAGTAAGAAGTCTGGAAGGGGGTAGGGAGGGAAAGTAAGAACAAATGTCAGCACTAGCAAAGGGGTCTTATGACATGAATAGAGTGAACTTCTGTGGGGAAGGTTTAGAGGATGGGAAGAGCCCAAGCTTCAGGCTCTCTACATGGTAGGACTGGGAAAACTGACTGCTCAGTTTCAAGAGAAAGATTTGGAGGAAGCCCCTCCATGCCATCATGTGGCCACCTGGAACTTTTTGGGTTTTGGACCTAGACATCCAGAAAGTGATCTCAGATCAACTTCCTCTTATGTCCACTTCCTCTGTCTCCTGGATCTCGATGTCCCGAGTACTCATCTTGTTTGTTGGAGTAATGACAGATCCCAGAACAAAAACCCCAGGAAGTACAGACCACAGGGACTTCACTAGGAGGTAGCAGGGGTCCAGCACATCCTTCCTTTGTTTATGTAGGCAGAAGCCAAAGGCAGGTCCCTCAAATATCCCAGTCTTCTCCATTTATACAGGTGAAGCCTTAAATCTTGGAGGCACCTTGAGCTTTTTTCCTACTGGGAATAGGTTCTTCAGAGGCTGAGAAATCCTTTCTACAGTTGCCTGTGCAGAGCTCTCTCTAAAATATACATGAAGTTCTTGACCACAAATTATCAAAATAATGAGTATTATTACTACAAATTGCTGCTTAATTAGGCTTCCTGCACTACCTGGGACCTCTGCCTGGGTGGGTCTATGGCCAAGGATGGTCGGTCTAATCATGACCTCCTATTTTTTGTTTCCTCATCCCTTACAACTCCCTCACCCATTTTCTTATGTCTCTTTCCAACCTCTGTGGGCTGTCTTCCACTCCTGATCTCCCTTCCACCCTTCCCCCTGTTCACTCTAGAGCTATCATTCAGTCCTAACTCCCTATATTTCTGGATTCCTCCCCTATCCTCTGCCTTACCTGAAATGTGATTCTTTCCTAATGATGCTTCTTTCTTTCTGCTGCATGGATCCTGCTATAGTTTGAATGTTTGTGTCCCTCCAAAATTTATGTCAAAAATTAATCCTCAATGCAGTAGTATTAAGAGGTGGGGCCTTTGGGAGGTGACTAGGTCATAAAGACAGAGCCCTCAGGAGTGAGATTAGTGCCCTTATAAAAGGGGCTTGAGGGCTGGCCCTTCCCCTCTACCATGTGAGGATGTAGCAAGAGGCACCATCTATGAAGTTGAGAGCAGCCCTCACCAGACACCAGACCTGCTGGCACCTTGATCTTGGACTTCCCAGACTCCAGAACTGTGAGAAAAAAATCTTTATTGTTTATAAATCATCTAGTCTAAGGTATTTAGTTACAGCAGCCTGGACAAACTAAGACAGAGCCCAGTGGAGGTGCTGGCACTCTCCCAGCTCCATCATTGCCATTTACAGATCTTATCTCAGGCAAAACCTCTGTCCTTTGTGGCCTCAGTTGTGGGACTAAATCACCTTTTATTCCTCCCAGTTGTTTGCATCTACAGATTTCACCATCACACACTGTATGACTATATTTTATTATTTTCTATATTCTTAATGCTATGGCACTTGGGGTCTTGATCCTGGAGGGACTGCTGCTCCATGGCTAGCTAATCCCTAGAGATAGCAAACGACTCCCCTGTGAGCATGCCTTCAATATACAAACCATCAATCCAGAGCCCATGCTCCCAACCACCTTTTTTTTTTTTTTATCTAACTCACGCGCCAAGCCAGCATTGCTCATGTCCTAAATCATCCTGGCCAGGTACCAGACAAGTAGGGACTACCCCTATAGCTCAGAGCCCTTTGAAATGTTTCAAACTATCTAATCTGAAATTTGTTCAGTGTACTGACCCTGCCTCACCCATTCCTTCCCAAGAAAACCCCAATAAAGGCTCTGGGCCACACTCTCCTTCTTCCTCTTCTGCCCACTGACTACTGCTGGTTGTTCCTCATGTGGCCCCGCATGGCATGGTGCCTCCCATTTCTAGGGATCTGTGAGTATAAACTTGCCTTGTGACAATCATTTCTTTGTCTGCCGTCTTACCATACCCCATTAAAACCTATCCCGGTGCATTTTTAACATATAAACACTCACTTGAGCTTCAGATCTCTCCAATTCCTCCCTTCTACCTCAACTCCTGGCATCATAAGGAACTAAATCCTGCAAGAGAATGGACAAATCAATGAATGAATGTCTGACTTGGTTCCGGTTCTTGCTCTGGCCTGCCCCAGGCAAGTCATTTCACCTGTCTGAGACTGTTTCCTCTACAAAATTGTGACAAGGAATAGGGGAACAAATACATAAAGCGCCCAGAACCTGGAGCTGGGGCGTGGGAGGTGGAAGTATTAGCTCGTGTTCTTCCTTTCTGCTCTCATTACCTGAGGACACCGGATAGAGGGTGAGTCATTGGCAGGAACCATATGAGAATTTTTTCTTGGCCTCAATTCCCAACTGGGAGGGTCACTATCCCCTCTCTCTCCTCTGAACTGTGTGGGGTCACCACACTCAAGGGCCTTGGGGAGAGGAGGGTGGCCCTCCTGTCCTCCTCTGTGCTCTATGGTTGAGCTCTAGGTCCTTCGATGGCTTAGGTATTTAACCTCTGCCCAACTTCTGAACGGGGTGCTGGTCCTGAGAACACGGCTGGGTGTCAAAGCTGTTGACGTGCCAGTGACTGCAGCCATTGCTGAGACTGTCTTTGAATCCAATAGTTGCCTGTCAATCCACAAATGCTGCTGTGTGCACAGCCCTACTCAGGCTGTCATAAGGATAGAGAAGAAAAGGAAGCAGGGGTATCACCACTTCTTTCAGCAGTTTCTGGTCTATTTGAGGAGGCAGATTTCGTAGGTTGAAGCATAGTAGGTCGTATAGTTAAAGGTTGCATCACGGTACGCATTCCACATGCAGCTGTATCTGGAGTGGAGGAGGCAGGTGCGGGAGTTAGAGAGCAAAGCTTCAGGCAGGGGTGAGAAGGGGACACTGAGGAGGAAGAGGGCATTCCAGGGCTGGGCACAGTCTGAGAAGGTGCAATCACACACACTGAGAATTCACCGTGAGCTAGGCACAGTGGCAGTCTTCACACACTCTTCCATTAACCTTTGCAAAGGCTTTGTGAGGTAGGTGCTTCATTAATCTCATCTCCACATTTATATGAGAAAGTGGAGGTGCAGAGGAAATGGCTCAAAGTCATGCGGCTAAGAAGTGGCAACTGGCTCCAGAATCTACACTTGTAACCTCTGCATGATGCTTCTGGATCAGAGCTCCCAATCTTGGCTGCACGTTTAAATCACCAGGGATGCTTTTTTCAAAACTCCAAGGCCAGGTCCCAATTCTAGAGACTGATTTAATTGGTGTAAGGTGAAGATGAGGCATGGGTATTTTAATAAAGCACCCTGCACATTTCAAATGTGAAGCCAGGGTTAAGGATCACTGCTTGTGATACGATGAGCATCACAAGTCATGAGGGAGAGTAGCAGGAGGTAAGTCAGGTGGGCTAGGTAAGGTAGGTGTCAGAGATACATGAATGTCAGCACAGACAAGAGGAAGAGGAAAGGAACTTACTTATATTAGGCATATTTGTTGAGTGGTGCCATAGGCCAGGCACCACACCTGGGATATTTCATTCCATCAACCCAAAGTATCATTATTCCAACTTTGCCAAAGAGCAGAATTAGGAGATTACGCAGCTTGCCCTTGTCTGATGGTACGTAGCAAAACTAGGACTCAGACCCAGGTCTACTCCACCACAGCCCATGTACTATATCACACATGATAATGGGTAATGAGAAGCATTGTATTTTCTGGTGCATTTGGTATGTATTAGTCAGGATAGTCTATGTCATGCTGCAGTAATAAGCAACTCCTAATTATTAGGGCCTCAAACAATGAAGGTTAATTTTTTACTCCACATCCACCCTGGGTTTTAGCAGGAGTGCCTGCTTATCCTGGTCATGCAGGGACCTAGGTTATTTTCACATGTTGGTGGTCACTGGGCCACAGAGAATGAGCTCTGGAGGGTCTTATATCAGCAATGAAATGTTCAAGCCCAGAAGTGACATCATCACTTCTGTTCACAATGCACTGAACAGAACTAATCATGCACTTGCCTGTCATATTCCTCTAAAGGGAGAATCAGAAACATTGCTAAACAGTCCTATGGCTATCACAGGGTAGTACAAAGAAAGTGGTATTTTACAAAGTTGGCCTGGGAGTGGTATGCAACGTGGATATAAGATGGTGAGATGGAGGTAGCAGATGGGTTAGGTGATTGATCATTGACATCATCCAGGGTGGAGAGGCAGTGAGGTCTTGCACTATGGCATCAACAGTGAGAGTGGAGAGGAAAGGGTCCCTCCTCCAGAACTGACATAAGACTTGATGGTGTTGGATTTAGAGAGGCCAGAAAGTCAAACATGATTTGTTAGCAGGACTAGTGGCAGTGGTGGGGGGGAGATTATCAAGAGGTCACATTTCAGGCATTACTGTCTCCTTCCTATTTCTAACCTTGTTTATGTCCTCGTCACCTGTAATGCTTTTCTCTTGAGCATAACTCCAGAAAATATCTGTGCTTCATAATGTCATGGCAGAGTCTCCTGTCCTCAAAATTTATTAGCTGAGGACTATTATTAAGATGTAAAGTGCTATTCTAGGGATGTTTGCATTTTAATAACTTTTAAGTCTTTGGAAACTAAGTTAATAAATCTCCAATAATAGGACTTCAGGCCACAAGTAAAGAAATGGTTATTTAATGAGAACTAACTATGTGCCAGTCACTGTTTTATGGACTAGGGATGCAGCAATGAACAACAGACGAAGATCTTGCCCTCATAGAGCTAATATTCTTTAGTGGAGAGAGGCAGGTAGTATACAAATACATGACTCCAAAAATTTTAAGTGCTATGGAGAAAAAACAAGCAAGACATGGGTGTGATTGTTAATTCTAGGTGTCAGCTTGATTAGATTAAGGGATACCTAGAAACCTGGTAAATCATTATTTGGTATGTGTTATTCTGGCCCATGTACCAAGTAACCTGAAAGCTGCTAGTTTTGAGTGGGACCCAGAACAGGGAAAGGCAGGTCAACCTGTTGCAGATGACAGGTCCAGGCTGCTGTGCAAACTGCTCTGCTCCCTGGTCCATATGATCCAGCAGACCCAATGATACTTGAAGTGTCAGTGGCAGATAGGGATGCTGTTTGGAGCTTCTAGCAGGCCCCTATAGGTGAATCACTGTGGAGATCCTTAGGATTTTGGAGCAAGGCCCTGCCATCATCTGCAGATAATCACTCCCTTTTGAGAAACAGCTCTTGACCTGCTACTGGGCCTTAGTAGAAACTGAACACTTGAGTATGGGCCACCAAGTTACCATGAGACCTGAGCTGCTCTTAGTAAACTGGGTATTATCTGTCCCAGCAAGACATAAGGTTAAGTGTGCACAGCAACACTTCATCATCAAATGGAAGTGGTATATAAGTGAAGGCACAAGTAAGTTACGTGAAGAAGTGACCCAAATGCCTGTTGTTCCTACTTCTGCTACACCGCATACTCTCTGCCAGCCTGCACCTATGGCCTCATGGGGTATACCCTGTGAGCAGCTGACAGAGGAAGAGAATACCAAGGCTGGGGTTGTTGATGGTTCTGCATGATATGCAGGCACCACCCGAAAGTGGACAGCTGTGGCACTGCAGCCCCTTTCTGGGACATCCCTGAAGGACAGTGGTGAGGGGAAATGTTCTCAATGGGCAGAACTATGGGCAGTGCACCTGGCTGTACAGTTTGTGTGGAAGGAGAAATAGCCAGATGTGCAATTATGTACTGATTCATGGGCTGTAGCCAATGGCTTAGGTGGATGGTCAGGAACTTGGAAGAAACATGACTGGAAAATTGGTGAGAAGGAAATGTGGGGGAGAGGTATGTGGATGGACCTCTCTGAGTGGGTAAAGGATGTGAAGATATTTGTTTCACATGTGAATGCCCACCAAAGTGTGACCTCAGCAGAGGAGGACTTTAATAATCAGGTGGACAGGATGACCCGTTCTGTGGACACTAGCCAGCCTCTTTCTCCAGCCACCCCTGTCATCGCCCAGTGGGCTTATGAGCAAAGTGGCCATGGTGGAAGGAATGGGGGTTACACATGGGCTCAGCAACATGGAATTCCACTCACCCTGGCTGACCTGGCTACGGCAACCTTTGAGTGCATAATCTGCCAGAAGCAGAGACCAACACTGAGACTGCAATATGGCATCATTCCCCGGGTGATCATGGAAGGGGCAGCATTTTGTTCTTACTGGATAGACACATACTCTGCATATGGATTTGCCTCCCCAACGTGAAATGCTTCTGCCAAAACTACCATCCATGGACTCATGGAATGCCTTATTCACTGTCATGGTATTCCACAAAGCATTGCTTCTGACCAGGGAACTCACTTCACAGCTAAAGAAGTGTGGCAATAGGCTCACACTCATGGAATTCACTGGTCTTACCATGTTCCCCATCATCTTGAAGCAGCCAGTCGGATAGAATGGTGGAATGGCCCTTTGAAGTCACAGCTACAGTGCCAGCTAGGTGACAATACCTTGCAGGGCTGAGGTAAGGTTCACCAGAAGGCTGTATATGCTCTAAATCAGAGCCCAATATATGGTACTGTTTCTTCCAGGATTCACAGGTCTAGTAATCAAGGGGTGGAAACAGAAGTGGCACCACTCATCATTACCCCTAGTAACCCATTGGCAAAATTTTAGCTCCTGTCCCCACAACTTTATGCTTTGTTGGTCTAGAGGTGTTGGTTCTAGAGGGAAAAATGTTTCCATCAGGAGACACAAAAATGATTCCATTGAACTGATAGTTAAGGCTGCCAGCTGGCCGTTTTGGGCTTCTCATGCCTCTGAATCAACAGGCTAAGAAAGGAGTTACGGTGTTGGCTGGGGTGATTGACCCCGACTACCAAGGGGAAGTTGGACAACTACTTCACGATGGAGGTAAGGAAGACTGTGTCTGGAATACAGGAGATCCGTTAGGGAGTCTCTTAGTACTCCCATGCCCTGTGATTAAGGTCAATGGAAAATTACATCCACCCAATCCAGGCAAGACTGCAAATGGCCCAGACTCTTCAGGAATGAAGGTTTGAGCCATCCCTTGGGGTAAAGAACCATGACCAGCTGAGGTGCTCACGGAAGGCAAAGGGAATACAGTATGGGCAGTAGAGGAGGTAGTTATAAATACCAGCTGTGACCACGTGACCAGTTACAGAAACGAGGATTGTAATTGTCCTCCCTATTGTGTTAAGAATATGTTTGCATATATACATACACACACACACACACACAAACATATATACATATATATGTATACTGTACATATATTAAACAATTGTCTTTCTTTTTATTTCTCTATTCTTTAATGTGTACAATGAGAATTATTGACTTTATATCAGTACTTAAATATTGTTAACTTTACATTGTAGTATTTGCATGTAACTCATGGGACATCAGGAGAAGAGTAAACATCACCTAAAGACTTTACCTCCTCTTCTGGGAAAGGGATTAATGCATTTTTGGTTGTACAGATGATAGTTGCATCAAGTTAGGTGGAACTGTTATATCATTGTACCATTTGAAGATGAAATATTATTTACAGAGATAAGTATGGACACCAAATTGACAAGGGGTGGACTTGTGAAGGTTAGTTCTAGGTGTCAACTCAATTAGATCAAGGAATACCTAAAAACCTGGTAAAGCATTATTTTTGGGTGTGTTTATGAGGGTATTTCCAGAAGCGATTAGCATGTGGGCCTGAGTGGACTGGATGGGGAAGATCCATCCTCAGTGTGGGCAGGAACCATCTAATCCGCTGTGGGCCCAGAGAGAACAAAAATGGAGAAACAAAAAAAAGGGCAAATCTCTGTCTGCTGGAGCTGGGATACACTCTGCTTTCCTGTCTGTGGACATCAGAGCTTGAGACTCTTCAGCTTTTGGGTTCCAGGACTTACACCAAGGACACCATCAGCTTCACTGGTTCTGAAGCTTTTTGACTTGGACTCAGCCACGCTACCAGCATCCAGTTTGCAGACAACCTATCGGTGGGACTCCTCAGCCTTCACAACTGCATGAGCCAATTCCCCTGATAAATCCCCTCTTATGTTTTTATAGACATGTCCTATTGGTTCTGTCTCTCTGGAGAGCCCTGACTGATAGGAAGGGGATTAGGAAGTGCTGGTGCACGTGAGTGTGTGCGTGAGTGTGTGCGTGGGTGGGTGTGGGTGTGCGTAGGTGTGCGTCATCTTCCAATGATACTGCTATTGCCCAAAATATATAATTCCTTTTAGGGAATTCCCTTCAAGGCCCATGGATCTTCCATGGGTGAAAGTCTAGAAATGTTTCTAAGTTTTCTCTCTGGTGTTCCTGGAAGCAAATCACACAAATCCCAGACTGATCAAGGCTGAGAATTCCAAACCAGCCTGGGAGCAGCTTGGGCTACTGTCGGAGGAACCTACAGGGCACCTGGTCACGGGGCATCCTCAGGCTACGGTGCGGCTCAATCCCACCTGAACTGCCTCCCACCTGCCTGACACCTGCTTTTGAGCAGGATACTCAGTCTGAAGGGACAACTGTCGCAACTGGTGCCTCACACCGTCTCGCAGAAGCTTTGTCAGGCTGCCAGAGTGATTCACTCTGAGGGGTAAAAACTGACAACAGAACTGCCAGCATCCCAAATGACCTAACATTTTCAGAAGCCCTGGCCTCAGGACCTGCCCACTGGTTGCCACTTCAATCTCAAATGAAAGCCAAATAAATATGCCAAAGCACACATTTATTGGTCTCTCAGAGAAGGCCATTTTCCCACAGCGATGACGCTCTTGGCACAGACTTCTGAATCCTTATATTTCATTTTTAAAAAACAGCATCACCACCCAAACTAGGTCATGCATCTTCCCTTAGAGCTGAACAAAGGCAGGGAGCCGATTCCTTCTCAGCCTGTGCTTATCATTTGCCTGGGCTGGTGGCAAGGTCCACTGCTCAAACAGTTAATATTTCTCTGACACAGCAGTGACTGTGTGTTTGGAATTCCAAATGTAAAGGATGTCGGGTTCTACATTTCAGAGGGAAACTTGGGAGATCATCCAGGTCATTCATCTGCCAGATTCTGTGCTTGCCATCACGGAGCAGGGGGAGGGGAGGAGGCAGAGGGAAAGAGAAACTTTCCAGGACAAAATCCACCAAAGGAGAAAGCGGTGCATTGTGGTCTATTGGCAAGAGCAGTAAATAAGACTTAGGAGACCTGAGTTCTACCCAGATCTACTGTGAATGATTGGTGACTTTAGGAGAGTCTCGTATATTATTTGTTTCTCCTTTTCCTTATTTATTTAAATACAGTCTGTCTTATGTATAGGTGAGGTGTGAGGGTCAAATGTGATAGATGTAAAAGTTCCTCCAGCAGATGAGAGGGAAAAATGTTTCACTGATACCAAACATCATTATTATTGCTTTTGTGGCATCTTACCATCTAAGCATTAAGGCCCTGGATCTCCAAGGCCTAATTCCGAGGAAAATCTTTGGATTACATGAGTAAATTCTTTGTAGAAAGAGATTATGACTTACACAGAATCATAGAATAATAGGAGCCAAGAGACCTTGGGGGTCATCCTGTTCCACCTCCCACTCAAATGTAAAATCCCTTCTGCAAAACCCTCTGTGTTCCCACAGCAGCTTGTAGCATAATGCACAAAATCATTTGCTTTTGTGAGTGCTTTAGACAAGGGACTATGTCTTTTTCTCCCCTTTTTAATCCAAAGTTCCCTTGAACAAGATGAGAGCACATAGTAGGTACTCAATAAATACTCTATTGAATAAGTAAGTGACTGTATAAATGTTCCTAGCAGGTGTTCCTCCAGACTCTGCATTAAAAGTCCCACTGATGAGGTGCTCCCTGCTTGATAAAGAAGCTCATTTTATTCTTGGCAGCTGTAATTGTCAGAACGTTCTTCTATACCAGAGCTGGAATCGAACTCCTCAAATTCTATGCCCCTTTGGTGCTGCCTTCTGGGGCTCTATGGAAGGTTGAGGAAACCCTCAAATTGTCTTCACCTCCTTAGCCCCTCAACCTTTTCTGTTTCCTAAACCTCCCTTCAATTTTGGTCTTTTCTCTGAATAGACTATAATTTGTAAATGCCCATCTCAAAATGTGATGCTCAGAATAACCCAAATATGATCTTGCTGGTCATGATTCAGAGAAATAATGGATATTAATTTAATTCTTCCTTGGTCACATGTACCTTGATGGACACTTTATGTCTGTTAGCCCATTCTTTCTCATTAAATCTGCAAAGCAACCCTGTGGGATGGGGATCATTTTTGTTATTTTATTTATGAGGAAACTGAGGCTCAGCCAGTTCATTCAAGTTGTCAGTGATCTCACTGACAGAAAGTGGCAGAGCTGGGACTTGAATCTGTCAGGCAGCCTTCCTTCCCATCTGCCACTCATCAATTACTTACTAAATAATTACTATGTGCCAGGCTCTGTGCTTGGTCCTGGGGATAAAATGACCACAATGCTCGTTCCTTCTAAAACACCAAACTGCCATCAGTGGCCCAAGAATATAATTTTTGCCTAGGGGAAAGCTGTGTTAACATAGCACTTCACAAACACCATTGTTCTAGCAATTTCACATTGTAAATGTGTGTGTGTGTGTGTGTGTGTGTGTGTGTGTGTGCATTTTCCCACATTACTGTGGGCTTCTGGAATTTATCTTGGTTCCCACCCCATCCCCAGCATTAGATGGTGTGTTCAATATAGTGCCTGACATATGATAGGTGCTAAATAAATATTTGTTGAATGCATGAAATGCTTGTTTGCTAAATCAAAAGTTATGCCTACTATGCCTAAAGGTAGAGCTTCAGGAAGGAAAATCAGATAAAAACAAGAGAACAGGAGGATGTCTTTTTAGCTGGCCAGAAAATCAAATCATCCCTGGCCATTGCAGTGGCGACAGAAGTGCCTGAAACAACGTCGTGTCCAGTGGGACTCTGACTTTCTCTGGCCTAGAATGCAATTCCATGAATGGAGCCTCTGAGGTTTTATCAGCTGTCTGGGTTCTCGTATCACCCTTCTGATTCATACTGCACTTGAGCCCCCTCTGAAATCCCCAGATGTTTTCTACTTAAACTGTTGTGAAGGCAGATGACTTTCATAACCTGCAACTGCTTCGGGGCCTAAATTTCAGGTTTTGCGACTGTCTTTGTTAAATTTAAATCTATGACTTCCAGCCTATTATTCTGAGCGTGGGTTTTGTACTTGTTCTGGTTGACCCTCCCAGTATCGTGTCACCCACGAACTTGATTAGCACACTTTCTGATTTTTTTTTTCCATTCAAGTAATTGATGAAACCGTTGGACAGGGGAATGCCAAGGACAGAGTCCTGAGGCAGGCCTTCAGGGTGACCTTAATCAACATTTTCTAAATAGCACTCTAAATAACTAAGATCTGACCTAACTCTGTTATTATATTGTCCACATTTTTAGTTTGACTAGAAGAGTATTGTAGGAGTCATTGCCAAATTTCTTACTGAAATCTACAGATTTCCTTAAAGGAAATAGCTAATTTGGTTTGGATATTTTGAATGGAATAGAGCTATAGAGAGTAGGATCACTGTTTTATATTTTATAAGGATTCAGAAAACACCTCCTTAATGAGTTAGACTGAACTTTGACTGAGATTCAACACCGAGCTTTTGTTTCTGGAGTTTTCTTTTGCCCTTTTTGTGGAAGACCAAAATCACATTCCTCTGTTTCAGACACTGTCCATTTGACAACCTGATGAAACTATGGACCCTAAACACAGCATTCTGCTTATACTTTCAGGAACCAGCCCCCTAAATTCTTGATTAAATCCATCAAAGAGAATTATTTCTAAGTTAGAAAGAATAAAACAAACGCTTTCAATGAAAAATTGAAGCTTCAAAAAACAGCATCTCGTTGCCTGAGAACTTAAAGGTGTAACCCAAGTACTGCAGCTGATATTCTCCTGAGATCCAGAGAGCAAAGCAAAACAGCAGCTCTGAGTGCTACTCCTCCTTGTTCTGCTCACTCCAGACGTGTCTCAACACAAGCAACACCAACAACAATCACACACATATTGCACCATAACCCCTTCTGCTTGGTAAAGCCTGAATTCACTTCTGGGATTCAGAGGAAGCTCTCTTGTATCCTGAATCACAATTAGGGCATGCGGTAGATTTGATATTGCACCGAAATACTCACTCTTCACCATCACCTCACGGATGTTGGTATATTCCCCTAGTCCACAGGTATTGGGCTTGGCTATGTGCTTGCTCTGGCCTCATAGTAGGTGGAGTATACTTTCTTGCCAACGTCACACAGCTGGTATATGAAAGAGCTGGAGTTTGAATCTAAGTCAGACCAGGTGGACAATGGTAGATAATGCATAATGCATACCCTAATGGAAATCACATTTTAATTATAATTAATAAATTATAAAAGAAGGGTATTTTTAAAATTTATAATTATTAGTCTGGAGGTGGGCATGAGAGGAAATAGTAAAGTAGGGAAAGGATGCATCCTGGTAGCAAAAGCTTATTTGCTGATCTGTGAAGCAAGAGAGTTTGCAAGTTTGAGATTGGAGGTGAGGTGGGCTTGTATCATAGATGGGTGTAAGGGAATCCAGGAGGAAGAAGGTGTCACATAGAAGTCAGGAGTGCAAGGGGCTGGGCCAGGGAGAGGATGCAAATGGGCCAGGTAGATTAGCAAGTTTGTGTGCTACAGTGTAAGAGATGTGAAACACTCCATCTTCTTCCCTGTGAGAGTCTCAGCAAAGTCTACACAAAAGTCACCAAAGGCTGAGTGTGACTGATTACTTGTGAAAAAGTGAAAGAGCTGAGGTTGTTTGAGGTCATGCCCATGGAATCAGAGCACGGCTGCTCTGAGCACACATCAGTGTCTTTGGGCTCTACAGGAAACGATGCAACCCTGGGCTGACTCAACCAGTGCAGGGCTTGGTCAGCTAAGGGCAGAGCCTTCATGGGAAGAAAGGTGATCCCTTCCTGCAGGTGGGTTTAGCCCCAGGCCAGGGAGCTTGGCTAGGCAAGTGGAGCAAGAGCTGGACTTCAGCCCCCTCCCATCCTCTCTGCTGGCTGTCTTTGGGCAGGTAGGTACACACTGCATTAAGGTCTGCAGGGACCCAGACATTTGTCTGGAACAGAAGATGGCAAGCAGACATCTGGGCTGCAAGGCTGTGATGCTGCTGAGCAGTGTGTTGTGTAGAGGTGTGGCCAGTTAGCCTCCCAGGCCCAGAGAAGGTAGGCAAGTTCTACCTAGCCAGAAGGGCACCCAGGTTGGAAAGACCTTATAATTAAGGTGAACCCTGGGGGATGAGTATAATCTCATCAGACAGGTGACAGAGACAAAGCCCTTCCTTCCCCTGGAAAGCAGACATAAGTGTGAATTTAGGACACTATCAGTGGCCGATGGCACCACAGACTGCAAACATTAGCTCCCCACACATGTTCTCCATGAGAGGCCGTCAGCCACTGGGAATAAATGAAGGTTCTAAGTGACACCTCTGAGCTTGCCATGCATTGCAACTTTTAAGTCAGCCTTCTAGTCCTTTCTAAGAGCCTGAAGCTCCTCCCATGCAGACAATGCCACCAGACCAACAGGTGAATAAATTATAGGACGTTGGTGACTGGTGTGTAAGGTGGGAGATGAGTAAGCAAACAAAGATGCTGCCTAGAGATGAGGTTGGGAGGACAGTTTGACAAAAGTGTAGAGGATCATAAAGAGGTGGATGCACGGTTCCTGTCACAGGTTATGGGGGTGGGGGTTATTATCTCAGCATTGGCTCTAACACCAGCTGCTACATCTGCAGAACCATCCTGTCTCCTAGCAAGGCCCTGATAGAGCAGGACACAGGGCAGATGAGCTATGGTATAAGGAGAAGGTTTAAAAAGGGAATCCTCTTCAGGAGGACAAGGCTGGGTGGGGTGGCAGGAGGATTCCAGAAATACCACGGGGCAACTAGGAGCAAGAGAGCTGGGACAGTGAAAGGACATTACGGGAAGGGAAGATAAACTTCGTTCAGCCATTGTCCTTTTCAAATACTGTGTGGCAATTAGCTACCATGTGCCAGGTAGGATGTGAGGCTCTGGAGCATGCAAGTGAGCAATCGTTTCTCTCCTCTGCCTACTTCCGTGTCTTTCTGGGTCTGGCCCTGAGCGCACACTCCCATCACCTTGCCTGTCTTAACTGAACCAGAGTTCATGTTGCAGAATTCAGAATCAAGAATGGACATGCTAGCGTCTCTCTTTTCTCTCTGGAGCACTAGGGATCCAGAATAGAGGAGTTTCCTAAAGAAGCCTGGACAGTCAGAGGACAAGGAGAAACAGGCCCAATGGGAGTTCCATTTAGTCAACTGGGGAGAACAATGGAATTTGGTGATCGATAGCTATGCATTAGCTCTAAATTCTTGGGGAAAAGGCAGCCGACAGTGGAGCGATAATAACATACATCATCTCTTCCCTGGGAAGGAGAAGCAGTTTCACCTTCCTACCTATTAATCACATCTTCTATTAATCAGGATAACTCACCATAATTGTGATTACAGTTGGGAATCAATTAATGTTCACCTTAAAATAAAGTGTAGAGAGGAAAGCAATTAACGTAATAGAGTTAGAGCATCAAGATGACACAAATGTTATTGACAATTATGAATCACATCTTGCAGGTTTCTGGTCCTCTGCTCTTTCATGGAGAGCTTTACAGTGGACGAGGGGAAGCAGGATTGGATCTTCCAGGTAGAAACGTGAGGTCCAGTGCTCCTCATTGCTGTCCATGAAAAGCAACATGCCAGTGGCTTCCAGGCCATCTTCTATCTCTCCTTCCTCCCTCCAGTCCCAGCCAAGGCCTCCATGCACTGGAAGGAACAGGTCCAAAGAAGGGCCAGAGACTCACTCTTGTTTAGAGGGACTAATTTATCTCAGGCTTGGCCTAGCTTTTTTTTTTTTTTTTTTTTTTTTTTTTAATTCTTCAAAAGCAAAGTCTGTGGTCTTTCAGACATGGACTATTTTTGGCTGTTTGTTTGATGGGTGTCATCTGGAAGAGATTTATAATATTAAATGAATTTAACCTAACGTAAACAGAAAAATCGTATTTTAAATTCATATTGAACTTTTTAAAAAAGCATTTCTCACATCTGTTTGTGCTTTTGTTCCCTCCGAACAGCCCTAAGAGGGAGGGAGGGGTTATTATTTTTATTATTATTGTTTTTAAGGATGGAGAAAGCCAAGTCCGAGTGAATGAATGACTTGCCACAGTCACGACCACACAGTGAACGAGTTAGAGCCAGGCTGGAACCCAGGTAGGCTGTCATATCATTAGGCACACTCTACAAAAATCGTTTTAGCACACCTTACCTGGTGGCTGCTCACGTTCATATTCAAGCCCAAACAGTCTCCTTTTCTGGATGAAACGCTCCTTCAGGTGCTGGTACGAGATCCTGAGTTCAGTCACCCCAGACTTCTGCCACACATGAGTAAACCTCTCAAAAGAAAATCTAGACTTGAAGAATTCAAATTCAGCTGGAATAGATCTGAGGGTAAATCAAATTCACCCCTTCATTTTCCAGATGAGGAAGCTGAAGCCTGTGGTGGTGGTGGCGGTAGGGGGAAGTGATTTGGGTCCATTACAGCTTTGGATGCAAACCTCATAGCCTCACTGGTCAGGGGAAAGAGTTTGGGTTATAATCTAGGAGAAAAAGAAGCTACCATAACTGAAAAAGTATTTGCAGACTTCATCCAAATGCTTTGTGTAGATTTGGTTTGCATCCTTATGTGGTTGTTGACTCAAGTATTTTGGGTCATACCAAGTTTCTTTCCATCTTAAAGATTAATTTATGCACATTTGCTGATTCCTTATATAGTTAATCTGATTCGTTTCTCAAGCTCGCTAAAACTCTAGATCAGCAGTTCTTTGATCTGCTCTGCCCCTGAACATCTATGTGTCTGTCCTCAGGACAACCATTCCAGGTAATCATAAGAGATAAAGTTCTGGGGTCCAGTTCTGGCTCCTTTTTTCTTTCTTCCCCAGGAAAGGGCATTTCATTCATACCCATCACCTGGGGTCTGAGTCCTGGCGGTCTCCCGGACAGGATGGCTGCAGGGGACGGGGATTTCTGTTTCCCAGCTGAGGGCTTCTTCCCATCACCCCAGCCATGCCCAGGGTCCAGTCTAGTGACTGCAGCCTGCATGGACCACTCAGAATAGAGCAGCAAAGCTGTTATCAACAACCTTCTGGGGCCGGCCTGGTGGCGCACTGCTACAGTGCCACCGCTTGGGAGCGCGGTGGCGCTCCCGCCGAGGGTTTGGATCCCACATACAGACCGGTTCCTGCTCACTGGCTGAGCGAGGTGCGGGTGCAGCACCGAGGGTTGCGATCCCGTTGCCGGTCCCGGTCCGGTACGGGCGTGACACTGAGGGTTGCGATCCGTTGCCGGACACGAAAAAAGACAAAAAGGGGAAAAAAAAAACAACCTTCACACTGAGGCTCTGAATGGCAGTTTTGATTCAATTGCCAAATAAACTCCAGAACATTAATAACCCATATGCACTGAATTTTTAAGTTTTCCCTTTTAATCTATGTCAAAGAAGAGAAATTGTGTATGGGTATATCCCAGGGTGATTAATCCATAATCCTACCTACTGGCCACTCTAAGGTCTGCTGCTCTAGTTAAACTTAGCTTCTTTAAAAAACAATGCCCAGTATCATGTCCATTAGGAATTAGAGCCTCAAAGGCCTCCAGATCCACTAGATGGCAGTAGTCAGTTAGTCATTAGAGAGGGGAGCCTAGAGAAGCAAGGTCCCCATGGAGCAGCCAAGCTCTAGGATTTATAATCAAGTCCAGAATATCTAAATATAAAGATACTCTCTCCCTTCCTCCATTCCTCAAGGATTACTCTCATTCTTTAAAATTATTAAATAAAATACCAGCTACTCTGGACTAGGCTAACATGCAAGACTACAGCAGAAAAGAAATACAGGCCAACACCCAAAAGTTACAGCTGGGGGAGCCGTGTGTGTCTGCCTGGTCCCTTGCTGAGTCAAGATGAACTGGATTCAGCTGTTAGCTCTTACTTCAAGGAAAAGATTTCTCTTTTAGCCTTTCCAGCCACAACTCTCCGGGCTTTGAGGCCTTCACATCAGGGACCTCAGCCAGACTGAGGACCCCAAACCACAATTTACCCCACAACTATGCTGAGCTCTAAACCAACCCCTAATATTAATTTTTGAACTACAAAGCTATTACAAAGTTTGTGTTCTATTTTTCTTCTGAAAAAACCCTATTTGAAGAACCAGTTTGAACTGGAACCATGTCTCTATATTTCCTAGAACTATTAAACCGGGACTTCAGAATGCTCTCTGAACCTTTGTTGAACTGAACCTGTATTTCATAGGACTGGTCCCCTGATTGAGACATTGTTCTTTAAAAGAACATTATTTTAGCTGGAATTGCTTTCACTCCTATTCTGTCCCCCAATTTTGTTTTGTTTTGTTTTTATTGGTCATGAATATTTATGAGATACAAAGCTGATCATCACCCCTCGTGCCCAAGCTGTAAAGGCCAGATCCATACCGGCAGCATGCCCATTACCACAAATTATGATTGTACCCTGTGTCCTCCACCCAGTTATCCCCAGCCTCACTCCCCCTCCCCCTTTCCCCCCCACTCCACTTTGTATCCCAAGGTATGTTCTCTCCCTCTGCAAGTCCAACACACAACTGTGGACTTTCTTTCCTTCCTTCTTTCTCTCTTAGCTCCCACTTATGAGTGAGTGCACAAGTGCATGCGATATTTATCCTTCTGTGCTTTGCTTACTTCACTCAACATAAGTTTCTCCAAGCTCATCCATGTTGTTGCAAATGGGAGAATTTCATTCTTTTTTATTCTGTCCCCCGGTTTTGGAGAGCCTTACAACAGGGTTGCCAGGTCTGCATCCCCAAGGCAGCCTTCCCTATGGAGATCCCCCAGCTCTTGCTGTAAACTCCTTATTAGGCAATTTTCTAGTTGGTCTTGGTCATTTCTGTAGCAGCCAGAAAGTCTGGTGGTTGGATCTGAGATTTATGTAGGACACTTGGCTCAAATATAAACAGTGGTTTAGAGAAAGGGAATCTGCTTTGTGTCAACAGTAATACGAGGCTGGGGGCCTCCGGCAAGCTGAATTGGATGTTTATCCACTGAATAAAGTCAGTACATCATCTGGTCCTGTCTGACCAGAGGGGCCCTGGCTGGAGAGTGCAGGCTCCCCGCCAGCTCTACAGTCTGTTTCTGAACCCAGGGCAGGTCTCAGGTTGCCTTTTCCCCCTTACCTTGCCTCACCTGGGTAGGTGGGTGCAGAGCAGGGACCACAGAATCAGATTTAATAAACACTTATTTCTGTGAGCCAATCATTTTTTTGTGGCCACTTTGTTTAATCCACCTAACAGTCCAGGGTTTGTGGGATCTGAAGCTTGTACAATGGGGGGAATAAGGTTTTAAGAAAAAGAGAACAAAATTACAAACTTAAAATTAGATGGAAAAGTGAATATTGATTTAGAATGACACAGAATACATCACACAGATACAAAATGACTACAGCCTTGGAAAGTCAGGTCTCTTTCTTCTGCGATCTCTTTAGGCAAGTTACTGGAAATGCTCACGTGTGAGCGCTTCCTGCTGGCCACCTGGCTTCCCCTCTCCGCCAGAACACTCTTTAGCGTAGAAACTCCCAACACTCACAGGACCATGAAGTGAGGGGGGCAGGGAGGCTTACTGTTTGCCAGCTTCCAGGTGAATCTGCTCACAGGTAGTGCGATGATCCCATTTTACTCCGGTAACTCTGATACATTGTACGACTTGCGCGAGGCACAGCCCTAATAAAGTGTGAAGCTGAAATTTGAAATCCGAACTTTTGAAGCTAAACCTAATGTGCTTTCCACTGCTGTCTGCTGTCTCTCTCTCTGTGTGGCCACACTGCTCTGGGACTCTGGGGGCTACTTTGAAACCCAATCTGGAGGGCTACTTCTGCAAATCCTACAATCCTCTTCCCTAATCCTGAGGCCAAGGAGAAGCCCGAAGAAGAGGAGGAGGTGGTGGTTCTTTCTCCAGGAGGTGACTCATTCCAACTGGTTGCAACTCCTTTCCATGGGATGCTTGCTTCATTCTTGGTTGTTGACTCCTGCACCCTTGAGGGCTTCACATCTTCTGCAAGAGCCTGGCTCTCTGAGGAAGGGGCTCTGTGAGGGAGAGATTCTCTGAGGAAGGGTCTCTCTGAGGGAGGGGCTCTCTTGGGAGGGGCTGTCTTTGTGAGGGACTCTCTTGGGAGGGGATTCCTGAGGGAGGGGCTCTCTGATGAAAGGGAATGCTCTCTTGGGAGGGGCTCTCTTGTCCTGGCCTGTCTGGGCAGACCCACAGGGCTGAACATGTCTTTGCTGTGACCTTGTCTCCAGGCCTTCCTCAGGAGGCCTCTCTCTTCTCTCTCACCTCTGAGTGCCCTTGCCCTGAACCCTGTCATCTTACTTCCCCCTCTCTCTTCCAATAAAATCTTTCTCTTTGAGCCAGGATCTATTGTGAGCCACTTGTATCCTAGGGTGAATTTAAGTCATTTGGTTTCTTCCTCCAGGATAAGTTGTGATTCTCCATTAAGGAGCAAAAGCTCTAAACCTTCAAAGGAATGGAAGGCAGGGAGCAGGTGAGGGACATAACCTGAGCTGCGGGGGCGGGCGGGGGATTGGGGGTTTCCCACACTTTAAAAATTATATCACAGAGGCAGCTTTTATATTATATATATATATATTATTTCCAGGGAAAGGAAGACAGAAATTTAAAATGGATTGACTATCTAATGTGCGCAAGGTCCTGTGCTAGGTGCTTTCAGAAATGTTACTTAATTTAATGCTCATAGTGGCCCTGTGAGGTAGATATTAAGATACTCTTTTAAGGCACAGCTGAGGTTAGAGACAGGTACAGGGTCACCCAAGGGCAGAAGGAACAATTTTTTGCTAAGCACCTACCTTGTGCCTGGCGCTCTATTATGCCTTCTCACAAGTATCTCATTCATTCTCAAAATACTGCAAAGTCTGTCATATTACCTCCATTTTTTTTTTAAATGAGAAACTTGAGGTCAGAGTAGTGAAGTGACTTTCCCACAGTCACTGTCATGTGGGAAATTAGTTTAATGCAATAATAGCCTCTAAATACTGTACTAGATTAGATAGTAGCCTCTAAATACGGTACTAGATAGTAGCCTCTAAATACTGTACTAGATAGTAGCCTCTAAATACTCTACTAGATAGTAGCCTCTAAATACTCTACTAGATAGTAGCCTCTAAATACTCTACTAGATAACAGCCTCTAAATACTCTACTAGATAACAGCCTCTAAATACTCTACTAGATAACAGCCTCTAAATACTCTACTAGATAACAGCCTCTAAATACTCTACTAGATAACAGCCTCTAAATACTCTACTAGATAACAGCCTCTAAATACTCTACTAGATAACAGCCTCTAAATACTCTACTAGATAACAGCCTCTAAATACTCTACTAGATAACAGCCTCTAAATACTCTACTAGATAACAGCCTCTAAATACTCTACTAGATAACAGCCTCTAAATACTCTACTAGATAACAGCCTCTAAATACTCTACTAGATAACAGCCTCTAAATACTCTACTAGATAACAGCCTCTAAATACTCTACTAGATAACAGCCTCTAAATACTCTACTAGATAACAGCCTCTAAATACTCTACTAGATAACAGCCTCTAAATACTCTACTAGATAACAGCCTCTAAATACTCTACTAGATAACAGCCTCTAAATACTCTACTAGATAACAGCCTCTAAATACTCTACTAGATAACAGCCTCTAAATACTCTACTAGATAATAGTCTCTAAATACTCTACTAGATAATAGTCTCTAAATACTCTACTCTACTAGATAAGTACTGTCAGAGGTCTCAGAACAGAAAGACTCATAAACCAAATTAAAGCACTGAGGGTGGACGCAAGCAGGTGAAAGGACTGGGTTATATGCTGCTCATATGTCCCTTCCCTCTCTGCTGCACCAGCCCCGTTCCGGCTTATGGTGCCAGTATGAGGATCAGAATTGGGATTTGAGCAAGAAGGCCCAATACACAGAAGGTCTCCTAGGCCAAAGCATACGTTTGCTCTCTGATAGGAGGAACACAGGTGCAAGAATAAGTATGCCCGGCCACAGCTATAGCTTGCCAATTAGTCTTCTGAACAGCCAAGGATGTAATTTGCATTCTTGCACAGAGCGTGTAGGGCCAAAATGAGACCATATGGGTGTTAGTCAATGGGCAGCTGATTTAGGGGTGGAAAAGCTTTCAGCCTAGAGGAAGCATGATCATGACTCTCTCCATGACTTTCTATCTATAAGTAACACTCTTATTTGTTTCATCATACATTCCATTTAGTCCATATATCTTTAGTATGTCTTACAGGTTACTAATGTATTCTCTAAAATTAGCATATCTTATGAATTCTGCCTAAGTCTCGCAAGCTACTTGCTTACTCATCATCCATACTTCACACATTTTGTGTGTTTTGCCTAGATCTCAGAAGCTATTTGCTTGCTTTCTGTCTATGCTAGCTTTAGTTATCTATTGCTATGTGGCAAAATACCCTAAAGCTTAAAATAACAATTCACATTTTTTAATCTCTCCCAGTTTCTGTGGCTCAGGAATTTGGGAGCAGCTTGGTTGGGCAGTTCTGGCTCAGGGTCTGTCATGAGATTACAGTCACAATGTCACCCAGGGCTGCAGTCATCTGAAAGCTTAACGGGGGCTGGAGGATCTGTTTCCAAGATGTCATTGACATGGCTGGCAGGTTGGTGCTGGGTGATGACAGGAGCCCTCCACTTCTCACCACATGAACTTCTCCACAGGGCCACTTGAGCATCCTTATGACATGGCAGCCATCTTTCCCCAGAGCAAGTAATTCAAGAGAGTGCTGCCCAGTGGATGAAACTGTTCCTATGATTAGTCATATTTTGCTTTACTTTTATTCTTAAGGAACACTGGCTGAAGACAGGAAGCATAAGGAACATGTATTCATCTGTTTTCTGTTACTTATAAGAGAGAATACCTGAAACTGGGTAATTAAAAAAAACCCAGAATTTATTTCTTACAGTTTTGGAGGCTGAGAAGTCCAAGGTCGAGGGGATACATTTGTTAAGGGCCTTTGTCTTAGTGTGGACTCTCTATAGAGTCCTGTGACAACTCAGGATGGCAAGGGCTGACTAAGGACACATTTCCACATGCTTTCTTTCTCTCCTTATAAAGTCCCCATTCTACTCCCTGAAAACCCATTAAACCATTAATCCATTAATCCAGGAAAGGATTGATTCATTCATGAGCATATAATCCTCATGATCTAATCACCATTTAAGGGCCCTACTTTTCAAAAACTGTATTGGGAATTAAGCTGCAATATGAACTTGGGGGAACATGCAAACCATAGCACCTCAGAAGTCACATACCATCATTTCTGCAATTTCCTATTTATTACATAGGACAGCCCTGCCCAGCATGGGAGAGGAATATACCAGGGGGTCAGGAGGCCAGAATCACTGGGGCCATCTTAGGGGCTGACTTAGACAATGAGTTCTGGCTTATATGATGCTTATATGTTCATCTTATGAGTTTCATCCATCCAGTTTGTTTCCATAATTTTATAACACAACTAATGTTCTAAAACAATACAGCAAACTCATCTTACAGTCCTGCAGGTAGTAGGTAGTAGAGAGGCCTTTTCTCTTCTAAATCTTCTCACTTCCCCAGGCTGGTTCCTTGGGAGGCTGGCTCTATCTCATGCTCTTAGTTCTGAGAAGATTTTCAAACAATAAATTACAGCTATCAATAACAACAAAAACAGTTAAAATACCGATCACCATCTGCTGTGGATTGAATGTCTCCCCTAGACTCACTGAAGCTTGAATGGTGTCCCCCAAGTTTTATGTATTGGAAACTTGGCCCCAACTGTGAGTGTTGGAAGGGTGGGAAATCCTATTATGGTAATTGAAAGGTGGGGCCTTGAAGAGGTGATTAGATTGTAGGACCATGCAGTAGTGAATGGATTAATAATGGTGGTCAGGGTAGTGGTTCTGAAGACTTTAAAAGGAGAGCACAAGAGAGGTTAGTCTCCCTCTACTCTGCCATTTTCTGCCATGTGAGACTCCTGGGTCACTGTCACCACCACCAAGACCTTCACCAGATGCATTCCCTGGACATTTGACTTCCTAGCCTCTGAAACTGTAAGCAATAAATTCCATTTTCTTACAAATTACCCAGTTCAGCATATTTTGTTATAAGCAACAGAAATGGGCTAATACGTCATCATCATCATTGAATAATGCTGCTCAGTAGAAGAATTATGTACAAGGTTCCTACAGAGCTACCCTGGGGGGACCCAACAGGAGCTCTGGCCCAGGAACTTAATAGGAGAAGGAGATGTTCTCTTTTAGGTCTAGTGTGACCTACTCTCTGTGACTGGTTCCTGTAGGAGCTGCTTTCACCCCCTGGGCATGGGAAATATGACTGAACGGCATCTAGAAGTCTTTTAAACTCAAGATCACTAGGAACAGTCTATCTTTACGTGGGAAGCTCAGCAGTACACATTCACTGTCCTGCCCTCTGTTACTGTATAATGCAATGAGAGCTTTCTTCTCTTCTCCCCAAACAGGCCATGATAAATATCTCTCAGAAAAAAAGGAATAGCAGAGCAGTTGTTGCCTAAAGCCTTGGAAGAAAAAAGGGGCACAGAATTTGTTGCTTCTTTACCTGGGGCCCCGAATGCTCAGTGTGACAAATGCCAGAAATTGTCCTGAGACAGCATATTGATGTATTCTTATTCAGGGGCCATTCGAAAATCTTCACGAGTTCATCTCCCATGTGACAGATAGGGAGATGGCTTCTCAGAGAATGGCTTTTCAGGCAGTCTAAGGTCCAGGGTCCCAGCATCACTGTCTAGGCCCTTAATTGTCAGTGGCTAGGCAAAACACTTTCAGGACTCTAGGCAAAAGTGCCACTGCAGGTGCCCCTTTCCAAGTAGGCAGTTCAGCACTTACTGATGTCATTTGATGGTGCATCTTTGTTCCTAATCTTAGCCTCTTGCACATACCCATCCACCAGGTTTCATGTATGCCTTCTAACTTTGAGTTGGTGTAGAGGCTGCAAAAGTGAGCCCGGTCTTCACATGCTGTCACTCTGACTGCACATTACTCCACAGCACCTTCTGCTGAACCCAAGTGAGACACACATGCCTTCTGGAGTTTCCGGCAGTTTGCTTCCTTAAGGCCTAGAAATGGTCCCTGGACTTTTCAGCTACCAAGCTGCTGCTGTCAAATCTTTCTTTAGATAGTCTCCTCTGAAAAATCAACTTTTAGCTGCTTATAGAGATCTTGTTAAAATTGAGCATCTGCATGATGACCATTGGGCCCATCTACATTGAAAAGTATCAAAACCACATGTACCCCAAATTTTAGTGTTTTACCTGGGTTATGTCCTATCTGGACTAGAAAAATCTTGGCCATGCCACAGATAACTATATTTAGGTCGAAATAGTAAATCTGGAGCATAGTATCTCCCCATGGGTATCTTCCACTTCCATGTGGTGGTGGTGAGCTGTCCCCTGGGCATGAGTGTGGTGCCTTCAGGGGTTGCTGTTCTAACTGCCTCTTACTGTATACCTGGCTATGACTTTTGAATGGGTCAGGAAGCCACCTGCCCTGGTTCGTTGATGGCTCAGTGTGATGCAAGTAACTTTGCAAAGAATAGGAGCAACTATGCATTATCCAGCCCTAAGAGTACATGGAGGGTTCTGATGTCTCATTCTAGTAGGATGAGCTGGAGGCTCTGCAGAAGATTGTTACCAAGGTTTCCCACTTGCTCACTCCCTCCATCTCCTGTTAAATGACTTCTGGATTATAGATAATGGACTCATTCACTGATCTCAGCTGGGGAGACAGTTCTCATTTAGACCAAACTGCTTTAGTGGAGGCACCTGTGGAAAGAGATTAGCCAATTGGATAGGGTCAGTGGCTAAATCTGTTCTGATGTTAATCACCATAAAGGCTTCTTCTCTTGCCACTTTAACATGGATGCCATAGCTCAAGTTGTCTGATCCTTAGTCCAGACCCTTGTCTCCTTAGCACATTAGGCAGTGGTAGTAACTGCGGGGGATTCCCCCTTCCCTCTTCTCTCTATTTTGCAAATGTCTTTTCTTTTTGTGCCAGCTGCTAGCAATATGGGCTCTTTGATATGACTATATCAGTTAGGTGTTGGCTTATTAACTATACAAGACTCTAATTTTTGTCAGGGCAAAAAATTTATACTGATCATGGAGGACTCTTACTCTGGGATTGACATTACTTCCTGCTTTGTTTGTTTGTTAAGGTGGCAGCAGCCCATTCTACTATTAGAGATATGGCATTTCATATCACGACACACCATGGAGCCCTGATGCTTCTGCCCAATCTTGAGCATGAAAGGAGGACATCCAGTAGACTTTCTGTCTCGTCTAGCACCCCCAGGCAGTGAGCAGTCAGAAGTGGAATGGCCTTTCAAGAGCCAACGGTGCCCTTTCCCAGCTCCCTGCCTTTCTCTCTCTGTGTCATATCTTGCCCATGCAGTAAAAGTCCCGAATGGCCACCACTTTATGACTTGGTATGTGCAAGATCTGGATCAAAGAGTGGTAGATTGGGCTGATGTTTTTGTGATGTTTTTTGTCACTGACCCACATTAGGACCTATAGCTATGACATCCCAACAGCCTATTAGTAGGTATCCTGATCCTATTCTAGAAATGCCACCCAAATTTCCCTACATGGCACATGGATTAATCTTTTCTGTTTCTTCCTTTTAAGAATGTCTTTCCATTATTTCACTTTACTGAGTGTTGTTTTTTGCTTTTCAACATTAGTTCATATACATTTATTTTCCTACTATTTTTACATCTTCTACTATTTCTATGAGTTCAATAAAAGGGGAGATCTTATCATGTGCTCAATCTACCATCATGAATAGACAAGAAGTCTGATTCCCCCTTCCAAACTCAATTCTTTTTTCTTCATCGTGTAAATCAATTTACCCCTCCACCCCCTACCCAGCGCTGAGCCCCTGTTTATACATGCAAAGACTCATTGATGTGCTCTACTAAACAGTGCATTATATATTCCAACTCTCCTCTTTGGCAGCCTGCAATAATTGGCAGAAGCTTTGAAATTTTCATCTTTCCCTTCATCCTCTCCCATTACTCTCAGTCAGGTGAAGGGAGCTATTCTGAGATTTATACCCTCTTTAATATGAATACATCTTCTTGAAAAAGCAGATGTGATTGTTTTAAATAATAATTTTTTCTCTATTACAATCATAGGTAACAATTGTGGAATTATACTAAGTAAATTGCACACATAAATTTACTTAATTCTTACAACATCCTGAAAGTAGGTATTTCATCTACATATACAAGTGAGAAAACGGACTAAGAGAGGTTAAGTAGTTGACTATGGTCTCACAGCTATTGAAGGACAGAAATGAGATTCAAATTCATGCCTGTATGACTGTAGAGTAAACTTCTTCTTTAAAGACCCTGGTAGTAAATTTTCAAGCTTTCCAGGCTTGTAAAAACAATTCTTACCTGGTAGGCTATAATAAGCAGGCCATGGGCCTCATTTGACCTGTGGGCCATAGTTTGCCACCCCTGCTCTGCAGCATCTATTTAACCACCATGGCCAGGAGCAGGAGGCCAGATGGGGAACAATTTCATCTTGCTGTGCCCACACGAACACCATGAGTACCAGGCACATTACAGCAAGGAATGATTACAGGCAGGCAAAGCCTGTGCTCTTCAAAATAGCTAGAATGTTCCAGCTGTGCTTTGCTCCTGCTTTCTGAAATGAGAATTAGACAGGACAGTAGGACTGAGTTTTGTTTGTTTTTAACCCCCTCATCCGTATCTCCTGGAATTTGTCACACTGAGCATTCGGGGCCCCAGGTGAAGAAGCAGTGAATTCTGTGCCCCTTTTCTCTGCCAAGTCTCTTTGGGCAGCAACTGCTTTGCTGCTCCTTCTTTCTGAGAGACATTTATCATACACCTGTTTGGGAAGAAGAGGAGAGATCCAAAGGGTAATAATTAGAGTCAGAGTCTTCACTTTCTCATTGTCTTCAATCAATAGACATAATTATTTAACATTTGTAATGGAGCATCAGGGAGACCATTTGGTAGGCAGGTAATAGGTTAGAGGTGAGAGATGATAATGGCCTTACAGAAGAGGAATTGGCAATGGGATGAACTCAATAGACCCTAAGAAAACAGTAGGGCTTGGCTGTAGGGTATGGAGAACAGGCAGAAACCCAGGCTGAGTCTGAGAGCGCCAGCCTGGGTGACTGAGAGGATGGCACTGCCATTAAATAATAGGAAACACGGAAGGAGAACTAGGTTTGGAGGGGTGGATGTCAAACTGCATGAGTTAAATTTGAGGCTACTGAAGTTTTCACGTGATGTCAGGCCAGCAATTTGAAATAGAGGTTCAGAGCTAATGAAACTGCCAGACTATAGGGTTTTGAATTTAGCCCCAGGACAAGTTGGACCTATTGGAGAAATTCATATGGAGGTCTGTCTTCACAAAAGCTCTGTTTAGAAAAACTGTTTTGGAGAAGAAACCAGGCCTTGTAAACTGTGTAACATTTCCAGTGAGCCTGGCTATAATATGATGAGGGTTGTGAGCTAAAGTCGTGACAGTGAAAACAGTGACAGAGACACAGAAGATATTTTGCAGAGAGAATGGCATAAACTTAGAACTTCAAGTCATAGACTTTTTCATTTAAATGTAATATTTTCTCCCAAGCTCTATTTTGAAAAAGTTTAAACTAACCATTTGGAAAAATAGTGTCATACATACCCATATTCTCCTCACATAGATTCACCAATTGTTAGCATTTTTTTTTTTGCCATATTTGCATTCTTTCTCTCTAAAGAAAAAGATGTTCTTCCATTTAACCACATTATAATTATCATATCAGGACATTTAACAAATATACCATAGTTTTATCTAATATATAACTCATATTCAAGTTTCCATGATTGTCCTAACAATGTCTTTCATAGCTTTTATTTATCTATTTTTTTCAGTATTCAATCAGTGGTCAGGAATTGCATTTAGTTTATCATGTCTTTTAAATCTTCTTCAATTTAGAACAGTTTTCCTTCCTCTTTTGATCTTTTATGACATTGACCTTTTAAAGAGTCTAGACTGCGTGGTTTAAAGAATGCCTGTTGATTTGAATTTGTCTGAATGCTTTCTCATGATGACGTTCAGATTAGCATTTTTGGCAGGTGTAGTATATAGATGGGGCTGCATTCTAATCAGAGCACCACATGATGAAGCACATAATGTCAGTTTGTCCCATTATGGATGATAAGTTTGATTATTTGGTTAAGTTGGTGTCTGCCAGAACTCTTCACTGAGAGGTACCTTTCCCCTTACTTGTTGGGTGATACTTTGAGACTATTTGAACATCCTGATAGCCAAAATTCACTCCCGTTCACTTGATGTTTAGTATGCATTGATTGTCCTTGTGAGATTCATTTATTACATTCGTGGTTGGAAAATGGAGATTTTCTAACTCTTATAGTTCTTACCACATTTGCTAGCTGACATTCTTCTGGAGCTTTTCTTTCTCCAACTTTTGTTTTTTAGTAACATTATGGACTCATGGATTTTTAAATTTTAAGTTCGATATGTTATAATCTATTACTATCATTATTCTTAAAAAAATTGAGCTATAATTTATATATGTACAATATCTGAATGTTAAACATACAATTAAATGTGTTTTGACAAGCATACACACCCATATAATTCACACTCCTGTCAAGGTACAGAACATTTACATCACTACAGAAAGCTTCCTTGAGTCCCTCAGTTAATCTCTGTAGTCACTTTAGGTAATCACTTTTCCTTATTCTTTTTAACATTCAAATGATTTCAGATTTGATCAGTGAGAGACTCTTTGGTTGGATCCTGGGTCTTTTTGTCATGCTCCCATCAGTTTTTGAGCAGTCTTTGCTTTCTGGTACAACAAGAGGTTCCAGGTGTATCTAGTATTTTTGATGCCCCAGACCTCTGGAACCAGGAATTTCTCCTGACTCTTTTTTTGTCAAATGGTGTTTAGAAACCAAGATTTGGTTGTTGGGTGTATTGGTTTTCTAGGTCTGCTATAACAAAGTACCACAAACTGGGTGGCCTAAAACAAAATGAATTTATTGTCTCAGTGCTGGAGGCTAGAAGACCGAAATCAAAGTGTCAGCAGGGCCATGCTTCCTCTGAAGGTTCTAGAGAAGAGTCCTTTTTTGCCTCTTCCTGGCTTTTGGGGGTTGCTGGCTTTCCCTGGCACTCCTTGGCTTGGAGCTGCATTATTCTAATCTCTGCCTGTCTTCACATGGCTGCCTTCCCTTTGTGTGTCTGTGCATCTTTACATGGCCTTCTTGTAAAGACACCAGTCATTGCATTTAGAGTCCATCCTTTTCCAGTATGATCTCATCTTAACTTCTGTTAAATTGGTCTTTGCATATGCAAATAAGGTAAAATTTATTTTATTTATAAAATACATAAGTTTATTTATAAATAAGGTCATATTCAGAGACACTTGGGTTCAGGACTTCAACATATCTGTTTGGGGACATAATTCAACCCACGACAATGAGCACACTCATTGAGATGGAAGTGTCATTATCTCTAGGTCGTTTCAATGAACAGAGCTGGGGAAAAATATATATATGTACACATATATACACATACATATATATCATACATAATCATGAATTTATACTGATATCCTCAATTCTAGCTCAATACCACAGGGTCCCCCTCTCTTCCTCTCCATTTTGTACTTATGTCTTGAATCCTGGTAGGTAGGATTCAACTAATCCCATAATACGAAGTACTATGAGAATTCCACACCAATGCAACTACCAACAACAAATTAAAGTTCAAGATTTCTTTGCAGTTCCTTTTATCCTTAGAACATATTCCATTGAGGGTATTCAGCCAAAAAGTTGTGTTCAAAAGTTACTTAAATTATTTTTTTTTTCTGTATAGTTACACTATTACTTTGATACACAATTGGGGCTATTTGTTTGTATTCGATTTTAGATATTTTTCTTACTGATTAATCTTTTGTTTTAAATGTATAAAATATTAACTTTCTTCGTTGCTTTGAGGTTTTTTTAATACAGAAAATATTAACTTGTTAAAACTATATAAAAAGTATACTCAGAGAATTTTCCCTCCCTTCCCTAATCCTTTTTACCTCCCTCCTACTCACCCCTATTTAGGTTATCAACTTTATTGTTTATTGGTTTACCTTCCTGTGTTTTCTTTTGTAAAAATAAGCCAAAAGATTATATATACAAGTATTTATTCTTATTTCCCCATATTTCTTACACAAAAGCCAGTATACTGTAAAAGTCCTGTGCATCTTGCCTTTTTTATTTTTTCAATTTATAGTACATCGGTCACTATCAATTTTTAGAGATTTTCCTCATTCCTTCTTATACTTGGATAGCTCTTCATCATGTGGAGGTATCATTTAATCAGACTTCTGTGGATGGACGTTTAGATCATTTCCAATAATTTTTTATTACATGTAGTGCAACAAATACCTTGTGAGGGTTTCCTTTTGTAATTGTTGGAGGAGTATCTTCAGGGTGAACTTTTGAAAATGGGATTGCTGAGTCAAAGGGTGAATGTGTTGGTAGCTTTATTAGATATTACCAAATTCCTTTCCATAGGGGTTGTACTATATTTGCATTCCCATTAACAGTGTATGAGAGAAACTTCTCTATAGCTTCACCAACAGAGTGGCTGTGAAGCTTTTGAACTCTTTGCTAATTTCTTAAGTGAGAAAATAGACTAGTTTCAGTTTGCATTTCTTCATTACGAGTGAAGTTGAATATCTTTTAATATCTTCAAGGGAAAATGTATATTTTTTGTAAATGTATATTTTGAAAAAGTATATTTTTACAAACATTTACAAATGTTTGTAACTTTTATATCAGGTTTCTTCCCCAATTTTATTTATATATATTTTTGTGAGGTACGGTGTGTTATTTCAATATATGCGTATACTGCACAATGATTCACTTAGGGTATATAGCATGGTTTTGTACCCATTAGTCCATCCTTTCTTCTCCCTCCATTCCATTTCTCTCCCAGCCTCAGGTAACCATTATTCTATTTTCTATGTCTATAAGAAACACTTTTTTTTTTTTTTTTAGATTCCACATATGAGTGAGATCACATGGTATTTGTTTTTCTGTGCCTGACTTACTTCACTTAATAGGATGGTTTTGAGTTCCATCCATGTTGCTACAAATGATAGGATATCATTTCGTTTTATAGCTGAATAGTATTCCACTGTGTGTATATACCACTTTTTTTTTTAATCCATTCATTTGTTGATGGGCATTTAGGTTGATTCCATCTCTTGGCTACTGTGAATAGTGCTGCAATGAACGTGGGAATGGAGGTGACTTTTTGATATATTGATTTCACTTCCTTTGGGTATATACCCAGCAGTGGGATAGCTGGGTCATAAGGTAGTCTATTTTTAGTTCTTGAGGAACCTCTATACCATTTTACACAATGGTTGTACCAATTTATATTCCTACCAACAAAGTAGGAGGGTTCCTTTTTCTCCACATGTTCACCAGCATATTCTCTGTCTTGTTGATAATAGATATTCTAACTGGGGTGAGATGATATCTCATTGTGGTTTGAATTGCATTTTCCTGATGATTAGTGATTTTGAGCATTTTTTTCTTGTGCTTGTTGCCGATTTGTATGTCTTCAGGTCTATTTGGGTCCTGAATAGAAATGTCTATTCAGGTCATTTATCTTTTTTTAACTGAGTTATTATTTTTTTGCTGTTGAGTTGTTTGAGTTCCTTATATATTCTTAGCCACTTGTCTGATGTGTAGTTGGCAAACACTTTTTCTCATTCCATAGGTTCTCTTTTCAC
Source organism: Galeopterus variegatus (assembly GCF_000696425.1). Taxonomy (NCBI): domain Eukaryota; kingdom Metazoa; phylum Chordata; class Mammalia; order Dermoptera; family Cynocephalidae; genus Galeopterus; species Galeopterus variegatus. Next base: position 467,225 of record NW_007727758.1, on the reverse strand, counting down.
TTTGTTGATAGTGTCCCTTGCTGTGCAGAAGCTTTTCAGTTTGATGTAGTCTCATTTGTGTATTTTTGCTTTAGTTACCTGTGTCCTTGCGGTCTCATTTGAAAAAGTGCTGCCCACTCCCATTTCATGTAGCTTTTCCTCTATGTTTTCTTCTAGTAGTTTCACAGTTTGGGGTCTTAAATTAGCTCTTTAATCCATTTTGAGTTGGTTTTTGTGTATGGTGAGAGATAGGGATCTAGTTTCAAGGGCTTATTTTTCAGGGTTTATTTCTGGGCTCTCTATTCTGTTCCATTGGTCCATTTATCTGTTTTTATTCCAGTACCATACTGCTTTGGTTACTATGGCTTTATACTATTTTTTGAAGTCAGGAAGTGTGATGCCTCCAACTTTGTTCTTTTTGTTCAAGATTGCTTTAGCTATATGGGGTCTTTTGTGGTTCCATACAAATTTTAAGATCATTTTTTCTATTTCTGTGAAGAATGGCTTTGGTATTTTCATAGAGATTGTGTTGAATGTGTAGATTGTTTTGGGTAACATGGACATTTTGATGATGTGAATTCTTCCAACTAATGAGCAGGGAATATCTTTCGATTTGTGTTATTTTCAATTTTTTTCACCAGTGTTTTATGGTTTTCGAATGCTTTCACCTCCTTTGTTAGATTTACTCCTAGGTATTTCATTTGTTTTGTTAGCTATTGTGAGTTGGATTACTTTCTTGATTAATTCTTCAGCTATTTCATTATTGGTGTATAGGAAGGGTATTTATTTTTTTGTGTTGATGTTGTATCCTGCCACTCTACTGAGTTCATTTATTACTTCTAGTAATTTTTTGGAGTAGTCTTCAGGGTTTTCTAGGTATATGTCATCTGAAAATAGGGATAGTTTGACTTTTTCCTTTCTGATTTGGATGCCCTTTTTTGCTTTCTCTTGCTTTATTGCACTGGCTAGAACTTCCAATACTGTGTTGAATAAGAGTGGGGAAAGTGGGCAGTCTTGTCTTGTTCCAGATCTCAAAGGTAAAGCCTTGATTTTTGTCTATTCAGTGTGATATAAGTGGTGAGTTTCTCATATATGGCCTTTATTGTGTTGAAGTTATATTCCTTCTTTACCTAGTTTGTTGAATGTTTTTATCATGAAAGGTGTTGGATTTTATCAAATGCTTTTTCTGCATCTATTGAAATGATCACATGGTTTTTTTCCTTCATTCCGTTGAAATAATGTACCACATTTATTAATTTGTGTATGTTGAACCATCCTTGCATCCCTGGGATGAATCCCACTTGATCATGGTAAATGATCTTTTTAATGTGTAGTTGTATTCTGTTTGCTGGTATTTTGTGGAGGATCTTTGCATCTGTGTTCATTAGAGATATTGGTCTGTACTTTTCTTTTTCTGTTGTATCTTTCCCCTGTTTTGCTATAAGATTAATGTTGGCCTTGTATAACGAGTTTGGAAATACTCTCTCTTCTTCAATTTTGTGGAAGAGTTTGAGAAGAATTGGTATAGTTCTTCTTTGAATGTTTGGTAGGATTTGGCAGTGAAACCATCTGGTCCTGGGGTTTTCTTTGTTGGGAGACTTTATTACTACTTCAATCTCATTACTTGTTATTGGTCTGTTTAGGTTTTCTAGTTCTTCATGATTCAACCTTGGGAAGTTGTATGTGTCCAGGAATTTATCCATTTCTTCTAATTTTTCCAGTTCGTTTGCATATAATTGTTCATAGTAGTCTCTTATGATACTTTGTATTTCTGTGGTATCAGTTGTAATGTCTTCTTTTTCATTTCTGACTTTATTTGAGTTTTCTTTCTTTTTTTCTTCATTAGTCTAGCTGAAGGTTTATTGATTTTGTTTATCTTTTCAAAAAACCAACCCTGTTTCATCAATCTTTTGTATTTTTTACAAAGTCCAGGAATTTATCCATTTCTTCTAATTTTTCCAGTTCGTTTGCATATAATTGTTCATAGTAGTCTCTTATGATACTTTGTATTTCTGTGGTATCAGTTGTAATGTCTTCTTTTTCATTTCTGACTTTATTTGAGTTTTCTTTCTTTTTTTCTTCATTAGTCTAGCTGAAGGTTTATTGATTTTGTTTATCTTTTCAAAAAACCAACCCTGTTTCATCAATCTTTTGTATTTTTTACAAAAAATTTCTAACTCTTTTTTTTTTTTTTTTTTGCTCTGATCTTTGTTATTTCTCTCCATCTACTGATTTTAGGTTTGGTTTCTTCTTGTTTTTCTGGTTCCTTGAGGTATAACATTAGGTTGTTTATTTGAAATCTTTTTTCTTTTTTGATGTAGGCATTTATTGCCATAAACTTCCCTCTTAGAACTGCTTTTGCTGTATCCCATAGGTTCTGGTGTGTTGTGTTTTCATTTTCATTTGTCTCCGGGAAATTTTTCATTTTCTTTTTGCCTTCTTCTTTGACCCATTTGTTGTTTAGGAGCATGTTGTTGGATTTCCATGTATTTGTACAGTTTATAGTGCCCATTTTGGTGTTGATTTCTAGTTTTATTGTGTTGTGGTCAGATAAGGTAGCTGATATAATTTCAGTTTTTAAAAATGTGTTGAGGCTTGTTTTGTGATCTAACGTATGGTCTATTCTAGAAAGTGTTCCATGTGCTGCTGAGAAGAATGTGTATTCAGCAGCTTTTGGATGAAATGTTCCATAAAAGTCTGTTAGGTCAAGTTGGCCTGGAGTAGAGATTAATTCTAATGTTTACTGGTTAATATTTTTGTCTGGATGATCTGTCCTTTGCCAAAAGTGGGGTATTAAAGTCCCCAGGTATTATTGTGTTGGAGTCTATTTCTCCCACTAGATCTAATAGTAATTGCTTTATGTAACTGGGTGCTCTGGAGTTGGGTGCACATATACATTGAATTATTATATCCTCTTATTGAATTAATCCCTTTATCCTTATACAATGACCTTCCTTACCTGTTTTTGGTTTCCTTGGCTTGAATTCTATTTTGTCTTGTATAACTCTAGCTACTTCTTCTCTTTTTTGGTTTCTGTTTGCATGAAATAACTTTTTCCATCCTTTCACTTTCAGCTTGTGTGTGTCTTTACAGGTGAAGTGAATTTCCTGTTGGCAGCTTATTGTTGGTTCTCATTTTATAATCCACTGAGTGACTCTGTGTCTTTTAACTGGGGCATTTAATCCATTTACATTTAGAATTATTTTTGATACATAATGAGTTCTTACTGTCATTTTGTTACATTTTTCTGGTTGTTTTGTTCATCCTTTGTTCTGATCTTATTGTCTTCCTTTGTGATTGAGTGGTTTTCTCTAGCAGTGTGTTTTGATTTATTTTTAGTATGTCTCATAATTTTTTGTGTTAGGTTTACCATGATGCTTACAAAAAATACATTATAGTTATAACAGATTATTTTAAACTAATATCAGCTTAACTTTAATATCTAAGAAAACAACAACAACAAAGCCAACTCTGTGCTTTGGCATTATTCACTCCTACTTTTTGATAATTTGTCATTTCAAATTACATCTCTTAATACTGCCTATCTCTTATATGGTTGTTGTGTATGTTATTGTCTTGTTAGGTTTGTCCTTTAGTCTTCATACAAAGAATGTAGGTGGTTTATTCACCACCCTAATGACCTTGGAGTACTCTGAAGTTGTCTTTGAACTTACTTTACTAATTAATTATGTACCTTCAAATGTTTTCTTGCTGCTCTTTAGCATTGTATTCTTTCAGACTGAAGAACTACCTTCAGCATTTATTGTAAGGCAGGCCTATTGTTGATGAATTCTCTTAAATTTTGTTTGTCTGGGAAAGACTTATTTCTCCTTTATATTTTAAGGTTAGTTTTGCTGGATACAGAATTCTTGGCTTACAATCATTTTCCTTCAAGATGCTGATATATCATCACATTCTCTTCTGGCCTGTAGAATTTCTAGTAAGAAATCTACTGAGAGATGTATTGAGACTCTATTGAATGCTATGTGTTTCTTTTCTTTTGCTGCTTTCAGTATTCTTTCTTTGTCTTTGGTTTTTAATAATTTGATCATGATGTGCCTTGGAGTGGTCTTTCTTGGACTGAATTTGATTGGTGACCTCTAAGCTTCCTGTACCTAGATGCTGTCATCTTTTTCCATACTTGGAAAGTTTCCAGCCATTATATCCTTGAATATGTTTTCTACACCTCTTCCTTTTTCTTCTCCTTTGGGTATGCCCATTATACAGAGGTTATTTTGCTTGAGGGAGTCCCATATTTGCTGTTTTACATTTTCTTATTCTTTTTTCTTTTTGATTCTCTGATTTGATAATTTCACATGTTTTATCTTCAAGCTCACTGATTCTTTCCTCAGTATGGTTAAGTCTGCTGTTGGAGCTTGCTATCAAGTATTTTCAGTTCAGATAATATAGTCTTTATTTTTATAATTTTTATTTTTTAAAAATTGATTCAATCTTTTGTCAAGTATCTTGTTCTTCTCCTGGATTGTTTTCCAGATATCATTTAATTTTGTATCTGTATTTTTGGGGGCCTTCTTAAGAGAGTCCCAACATCCTTAACATCCTTAAGAAGAGTTATTCTGAATTCTCTGTCAGACATTTCATAAATTTGCTGTTCTTCTGAGTCCATTGTTGGGCTTTATTTATTTCCTTTGATGGTGTCATAATTCTTTTTTCTTTTTCTATTATTTTTTGTCTTTACATTGATGCCAGGGCATTTGAGGAGACTGCTACCTCTTCTAAGTTTTATAGGTGCTCTTTGTTGGTGTTAGACATTTACTAATTAATATCAGAGCTTTGTTTCTGGTCTGTTTTTTTTTTCTTCCCAGTTCCTTGTTGGATTACTAACTACCACCACCACTTAATCTCTGCACTGGAACTAATTTGTTGTCCTTTGGTTAATTCCAAAATTGGGGGAACATCCTGTAGGGAATAGCACTTGAGCCCTGTGGTTGAGCTAAATTGTTTCTTTTCTGATTATTCTCTAGGAAAAGCTTTTTGTGCAGATCAGGTTTTAATTTTTGGCCTTTTGATCATTTCTGGGTCTTGCAAGGTCAAATACACTTGGCCTATGTGAAAATTCTGGCCCAGGACTGAGTCCTTCTAGCAAACTGCAACCCCTGCAATTCTATTGCCCTGACCAGTCTCCAATGAGTGGACCCATGCCCATCAGAGGGCAGATCAGGTGTCTGCACTGTGCCCCAATGTTCCCCCAGTGGGCCAGTCTCTCCCCACACTCCAAACTCTTCCCATGGGCTGTGCTGTTCATTGTTCCCTTGAGATGACTCACTGGCCTCTAGATGGCTCTTTCTTTGGTTGGTTGCAGCCTCTCACTCCTGTGGACAGGGTCCACAGAATCCCTGTCAGTGGTCTCACTGGCCTAGGGGCTGGTATGGTGCAATCCAAGGCCCTATTCTCCCCTACAGACTCCAAGCAACTTCACACGAAGGTCTCAGCTGCAGCTTTTGCTGGCTCCTGTTCTGTGTGCTCACTGGGCTGGTCCTGAAGTGTCCAGGGCTAGAAATGGTTGGAAAGGTTCCTTTTCCTTCTGGCTCTGGCATCTCCTGCCTTCACACACTTTGTGGGTCTCTCCTCCTCTTCCCCTGGGCTCTAGCAGTTACAGGTTGGCAATTTTTGCTTTTTAATAGTTGCAAATTGGTCAATTATAGGGGAGAATGACCCTGGTGACAGTTCACTCTGCCATGTTGATAATGTTCTATATCAGGCTTTTAAATATTTATTCTCAGTATTAATATATTAGAGATATTAGCCCTTTATCTTTGAAATATGTTGTATTTTTTGTCTTCCAATTTATCACTTGTCTTTTGACTTTTCTTATGGCATGTATGGTTGTTCTAGTACATTATACTTTTTATGGCACCCATGGTCCCCTTTTTCCTTACTTAGGCATCTACTATCTGGTTGTCAGTTTTAAATGTAATTTTTGGCTCCTCTGTACTATCTAAGTGGCCATGAATGAGTTTATTCTACTTTCTTTATCTTTCACTTCCTCACTCTTTAAAAAAGTTTCATTATATCTACTTTTCTAAAATTTATTTTTAATTGAAATGTATTGATTGTACATATTTATGGAGTACACAGCTATATTTCAATACATGTATACAATGTGTAGTGATCAAATTTGGGTAGTTAGCAAATTCATCATAGCAAAAATTTATCATTTCTTTGGAATAACATTTGATCTCCTCTCTTCTACCCATTTGAGAACATACAACAAATTATTGTTAATTATAGATGCTTAGCATTACCATATACCACTAGGACTTACTTTCCTAATCAGCTGTAATTTTTTGCCCATCGCCCAACCTCTAACTAGCTCCTCTCCCCCTACTATCTCCCAGCCTCTAATAACCACAATTCTACTGTCTAATTCTAAAAGTTCAACTTATTTTTTCTGAGATCCCACATATGAATGAGAACGTGTGATATTTATCTTTCTATGCCTGACTTATTTCACTTAGCATAATGTCTTGCCATCTCATCTATATTGTTGCAAATGACAGGATTTTATTCTTTTTCATGGGTGAGTTGTATTCCATTGTGTATATATGCCACATTTTCTTTGTCCATTCATCTGTTGATGGACACCTACCTAGGTTGATTTCATACCTTGGCTATTGGAATAGTGCTGCAATAAACATGGGGAAGGGCAGATATTTCTTCGGTATGCTAATTTCCTTTCCTTTTGATAAATACTCAGCAATGGGATTGCTGCATCTCGTTATATCTATGTTTAAAGAACATTTAGCATTTGGATTATTGTCTTCCACCTTGTTCCACCTTGGTTTTAGTCTTAGAGTATTAAACATATTCATCACTTGCTTTAAATCCTTTTCTTGAAGTTTCCCATATATTTCTTGGCTAGATAAAGTTTGATGCTTAGTTGATCAGTCAGAAAAGGTTTCTGAGTACAGATTTCCCTCCATTCTTGCTTGTTTAAAACTCTCTCCAGCCTTGATATTTGAAGGACAGCTTGATTGGATATAAAATCTTTTATTAACCTTCTTATTTTGAGTTTTTTGAAAATACTGTTTCATTGTTGGCAGAAGTTGAGAAGTCTGACTTCAAACCTTTCCTTCAAATATCAAGGGAAGGGGAAAGGTTTTAAGTTTGATCAAGATATGTCTCAAACTTAAGCATTTCAGTCACTATTCTCAGGCACATGGTGGGGCCTTTTAATATGCAGTTTCAGGTCTTCTTTTATTTCTGGTAAGTTTTCTTGGATGACAGGTTTAAATGCTTTTATTTCTCTTCTTCTTCGACTTCAATGTTGTATGTTGAATTATCTTTGCTCTCTTCTATATAGATCACTTTTTCTGATCTGTTTTTTAAGTACCTTCTTTAAATCGTTTTTGTTTTCTTGACTGTGTCATGGCTTTCCTTACTGTCACTTGTTATACTTTTGCTGCAATATATTCTCTCTTGGGCACCTTGTAATTTAGTTTTCATTCCTGAGATGGCTTTGTCTTTTTCTTCAATTTATTTCTTAATTTAAATTAACTTTTCTCTCACATCTTTCTGGGGGTTTTCGGGTCCATTTCTGTTTTCGGTTTTTGAATTTCTAATTTGACTTATTTTCATATATGTAAATGTGCACGTAAGGATGTTTAATACAGGTTGAAGTGTCGTGTTATAGTTTTCCTGTACTTTATGGTTGGATTTGGGGGAGAATTTCCACCAACTAAAATGTTTTATATTTCATTTTGATTTTTCTTTTTATACTAACTTTGTACAGATACTGCTGAAATTTTCTATTCATTTTGAAATATTTATTTTCCCAGACTAGCAGTAGCAGTTGTGTGTAGACAGGGATGAAGGAGACTTATAACAATTTTTTTAGTTCAAGAGTACCCTCTTGTTGAGACATGAAATGTTGCTTCTTTACTACGTGGTGTCTTTGAAAGGAGAGGGGTTAAACTGCTTTCTGAGTTGGCGATTCACTTTTGTTCCTGTAGGGCCATCAATTTTAATTTCCACCTCTTGTTCCTCCTCTCCTTTTGCCACTAACCTTCCCGATAATGCCTTTTTGGAGCCATCTTCTTCTCCCTCAGAAGTAACCCTTCTCAGATTACTTCTTTGCCCTTTACATCTTCAGGCCTTTTCCAGTTGATGCTCCAGCAGCCAGTGTTCAGATCCACCAAGACTCTGACATATCCTCATCCTCTCCCATCTTTTTTTTTTTTTTTTTCCTTTTTTTTGTCTTTTTTCATGTCCGGCAACGGATCGCAACCCTCAGTGTCACACCCGTACCGGACCGGGACCGGCAACGGGATCGCAACCCTCAGTGTCGCGCCTGCACCTCGCTCAGCCAGTGAGCGGGAACCGGTCTGTATGTGGGATCCGAACCCTCGGCGGGAGCGCCGCCGCGCTCCCAAGTGGCGCACTGTAGCAGTGCGCCACCGGCCTGGCCCATCCTCTCCCATCTTGACTGGTACTTTCTCTTTCTGATTCCGCCTACCCCCAGGTCCTTGCTTCCCTCTCCTCTCTGGCATGCATTCTCCAGATGGCTCTGCTGGTTTGGTTTATTTCATGACTTGTGTATTATTTTAATTTCATAGTAATCTACCTATATTATAGTCTTTAGTTCGGTTATGACTTGTTTTATTTACTCTTGTGTTGATTTTTTTATGGCTTTTGTTTTGTTTTGTTTTAGGATGTATTTTAGGATGTATGAATTGATCTGGATTTAAGTAGCTATTGTTATCCTACTGGAAATTGGAGCCCTCATCAGCTTTAAAATCTGAAGTGCATGTCAGAGATTAGACCAAACCCCTCTATTTACAAATGAGAAACTTTGTTTTAGTGACAGCAAACAGTTCTCCCAGGGTAGAATAGGAGCAGACTCAAGACTACTACTAAAGCCCCTCTCCATCCTCTGACCACAAAATACCCTTTCAAAATGCAGATAAATTGGACTAAGGGGAGAAATCTCCAATATCAGAAGTCCAGGGACTTTTGCAGTTGTTTAGTATCCTGTGAAGGCTACAGAGAATAGCAATTGTTCCCCCAAGTTGCTTGAAATTCCAACAGAAGCCCAAGGAAACATCTCTGGTCCTATTGAATTTTCAAGTCCTGGAGGAAATTGTCTCCATACTCTCATCTCTGATGATACAGCAGGAAGAGTAGAGGTTCTAAGGATCTGATCTAAGCTAGAGTTTTGCTTGCATATAGGAAGGTAAGAGAGAAGAAATAAGGACACAAAATTTCTCCTCTCTTGTCCTCCAGAATTCATAGGGATTGTTTTATCACCAATTTTTCATTTGATTTTTATTTCTCTGGCAAAGAAACTATGGGGAGAGAACCATGGATTTAAGGCCCAAAACACTGGCTAAGGTTCACTCATTCAGTCAACAATATTAATGGACCCATGATGTGCTGGACACTCTGTCAGACTTTAGGAGAAACAGCGAGATAGAAAGCAAAATCGGTGCCCACAAAGAGTCCACTGTGTAATGTAATGGATTTGCAAGCATTACACAACCAGTGTAGTGAATGCCATCAGATGTAAAAACAACTGACAATGGGAGCAGAGAGGCAGAAGCAGTGGCTCTGCCTCAGGGAGCAGAAGTCTTTGCTAATGAGGTGGCATTTGAGTTGAGTTTTAAAGAATGAATAGAGGTTTGCTACACAGAAAATGCAGGAAGGGGTATTTCATATTTAGTGAACTGGAAGCAGATGGGGAATGGTTGGAAGATTATGCTTGGCTCTGTACCAAAGGCTAGGTCCTACAAGTTCTAGTATATCAAGGACTTTATCTGCAAGGGATTAGGAAATAGTAAAGGGTCTAAAGTAGGTCAGTGACACGATGAATTTTGTGTTTTAGAAGGTGGAATGGGTGAGAAGGGGCATGCCTGCAAGCAGGGAGATGAATTAGGAAGCTCCTGTCGTACAATTGAAAGCTAATCGGGCCTTGTGCCTTGGTGATTTTCTAACCTCTGTCTAACCTCTGTACATCTTCAGAAGATGTACAACCACTGCCTTCTGGAAGTCTGTCAGATATGTCAGACTCAACTTGTCCAAACCTAAACTCATCACTTCCTCCCTTACCCCTTAACATGCATTCCCTATTTTAGTTGTTGAGATCCGTAAACCAAGCCAGATATCAAGGGTCTGCTTCTCCTTCACTCTGTACATGCAACAGTCACCAACCCTTGAATTTAAAATTCAAATTCTTAAACATTCACTCTCACAACCCCAACTGCCAGTACCTTGGTGAGGACATGAGGAGAATAATGTGGAGTAAAAAACTGTCCTGAGGGTCAATGAATTAGAGGTACAAATGAGGTTATAGAATTCCGGAGTGAGAGTTCTAGAGTAGGTTGGAAAGGTAGAAGGTTATGGCCAGCGAGTGTGATGTTTGGAGCTGAGGCTTCAGAGGCGGTGCAGTTTTTGTGGATGCTAAGGTCTTGGTGTGACCATGTGCATGAGGTCAGAGATCAGGGGAGGACATTATTATCAGAGATAAGGAACTTTGGGAACTGACAGGCCAGGGTATTGGATGGATCATCAGTGTGGATATTGAAGTCCCCAAGAATAATAACAGTAGCAGTAGTGGCTGTTGTCATAATTCTACTAGCAGAAAGAGATCCAGGCACTGGAGTCATCAGTAAATGGAGAGGAGTACATAAGAGCAATAATGAGGCAGTGGGAGGTCATGCTCACCCCTAGCTGCAAATGATATTGAAGATACAAACATAAATATCATAACCCAAAGGTGGCCCTGATGTCCTGATTAGGGTCTGAGCTACAGAGAATACTCAGGTTTGTGAATTAAGCCTGCCCCTCTTGAGTCTCTGATTCTTCTGGACCTTCAAATCTTTTCTGTTCTCTAGAAACCCAGACTCAACACTGATATTTCTAGCTGAAAACTTTTAAGTGGGAAGGAGTGCCAGCAAAAGATGGTAGAGATAAATGGAAATCAACTGTGGTTTTAAATGCTATGTTCTGGGTTATTTGAGAATTTTCCTCAAACAAATCCATCCTCCTTGCTTTCTTCTCCCAAGAGCATGGACAGCTCTTCGGCAGTCCCAAGGGTTAGGAGGATTTTTCTTCTCCCTCTTACTCTTTTAATGGTCAATGAATCACAGGAAAATACTCGGGCTTTTTTTTACCCATTGGTGGCCCTTGTGTTTTTTCATTTCCTATTTCAACCTTTGATCATGTGTGCTTTCCTCCTGCTCCTCTTCCCCTGATCTGAGAAGGCTGAGAGTTGAGCAGTAGCACTCTAGAATGTCTATTCACCATCATGTGCTGGATATACATGTGTGTGTGTGTGCATGCCTGGTGTTTCCTCCTGCTCCTCTTCCCCTGATCTGAGAAGGCTGAGAGTTGAGCAGTAGCACTCTAGATTGTCTATTCACCATCATGTGCTGGATATACATGTGTGTGTGTGTGCATGCCTGGCAGAGGGCTGATGGCTGGAGGTAGGGTTTGGGTTGAGTGGGCAGGAGACTGGGGGACATAGGAGAAAAACTTAGGGGATGAAGTGGGAAGGGTACTGGGCAGCATTACAAGTCTACTGAAGAGGGGGAAAGGGCACACGGCAAACTGATAGAATGTTAACAAGGACACTCATCTAGTTTGCAGCATGATCTGCTATTCACTCCTGTGGGAGTAATTATTGAAACTGTGAATGCCAATGACATTTCCGAATTAGAGAGAGCAGACAGAGATGGAAGGGTTGAGCGCTGAAGGCTAAACCTTAAGAAATTCTCACATTTAGGGGTGAGGAGGAGGAAGAGGAGCATTGGTCAAAGAACATAAAGGAGAACTAGGATATTGTTTCTGAGGTCAGAAGCAAGGGTAGTGCCAACAGTGCCAAAGGATGCTGAGGGACTTTGGGACTTGGTGCCTGGAAGCCATCGGGGTCCTGAGCAGGAACAGCTGTAGCAGAATGGATGCTAGGAGCAGGGATCAGGCAGTGAGTGGATGGAGCAGACGCAGGGTCAGTAATCGTACCCAAAGGGTCGAGGAGCTCTTCTGTGTACAAAGGGATAAATGAGGTGATGCTGAAAGGACACATTTATCAAATGAAGGAGGTTTTAGTTGTTGCTTTTTAAAAATAAATAAATAAATAAATCAGAGGAAACCTGTGTCTGTTTGTGTCTCATCTCTCCGGGCAAGGCAGAGGAGCTGAGAAAGGGTGTGGTTTTGCAGACGGGAGGGAGGCTCAATTTTCTCACACCCAGGTCCTCCATACCCTTGGTGAGAAAAGATGTGAAAACCCCTGGAGTTAAGCCTGCTATCACTGGCTCAGACTTTTCAGGGGTTATGCTTGGAAAGAAAGAAACCCCTGTTTTCTAAGATCAACTGCTGAATTCATGTCTTCTTGGCTGCAGGTAATCTTGAGTTTGGCACTTTAAGGGCAACAAAATCCAAGTTCCACCTGCTGTTCTGCCAGTCCCAGAGGGTGATGCTTCTTTCTGTCCCTCTCTCCCCCACATGAGTCCTTCAATCATCCACCCCAGTGTTCCCAGATCATGATCTGCTTTTTTGTTGACAGGCTGCACCGAGCATTGGCTCATTCGTAGGGTAGACGGTTGTTTCCTGTTCTCCAGCCATGACAAATTGCTGACTGTTGGCATCACTGATGAAATAAGTAAGGCCTCTGCCACCCCAGCTTCTATTACTTTTTAATATGAGTTACTTTAATAGGAAGACTTAAATGCTTCTTTCTATTGCTTTGCCTCAGCACTTCCAGGGTCATAAATTCCTCTCCCTCTTGTCTGCTGTTACTGGCATATCAATCCTTTCTAGTTCTGTGAGCACTAAAATTGAAAGAAAACAAGGTTGTGGCTTTATGCATTTTTAATTTAACAAAATCCCAGCTTTGAAGTTGAGGGAAACAATGTTCGTGGCAGAGTGGTGTGGCCACCAGGAAGACTTCAGAGAGGCCAGATCAATAGCAGCTTTGCAGGTAATCCGAGTCTCCACTCGTAATCTTCGGGGGGCTCCCAGCTGACTGTGTGTGCTTCTTAGGAATTCCAAGCAGGTTGTAAATCTTCCCTACTGATCCCTCTTCTTCCATCCCGCCCCCCTTGAGAACATTCAGAAACTGACTGGGACGGGACAGTCTGCACTGTCTTGGAGAAGAATCCATGCATCATTTGATTTATTCTCAGGGCTCCAGGATGAGGTATGTAGGTGGCTGGATAACAAGGAAGGGGAAAGAGTGTCTCCATTTAAAAAAAATCTCTCTTTATGGTAATTCCCTTCAGCACTTAGTTCCAGAGTCTCCAAAGGCTGATAGTCAGGAAGTCCTTCCTCACTACTGGCCTCAAGGTGGGGAAAAAATGCAAGTTGGCATAAGGCCCAAGAAAGAATGAAATAAAATGTCCCTCTAGGCATGGCCCAGAGGCATGATTAACACCCCTGCTCATCAGCATAAAATATATTCAATTATGAGGGCTTAAGAGGCTTGGGAAAGCAAAATGCTAAAGCAGATGAAATATGAGCATATTAGTGGAAAACAGGCAGAGGCTGAGGCTGCTCCAGGTGCAAGTGCCTGTCAGAAGGCGCTGGGGGAGTGCAGCTATGCTCTATGGAGGGAGATTGTTTCCCCAGTTCCAGGGGCTGCAGGGGAGGCGGCTGAAGAGATGCAGTCTGCCCAACCTGGTCACATTCACCCTGACAAAAGAAAGTACTTTGCAAGATATTCATTTTCTCTATAGCAGTGTTTGCTGAATTAAACCATCCAAGGGGTTCCAAGGAGAGCTGGCCATAGAGATGCCCCACCAGGGAGGACCACGTAGATAATTCTCCCAGATTCTCTCCTGTGGATTTATGCAGTTTAGGCAGAGAGGAGAGTGGGTGAAGCACGCTGTGCTTGCGTGGAGTGGGGTGGGTCAGGGCCTTGGGTGGTAGGTGACAGCCCCCAAACAAAAGGTACAGAATCAGAAGAATGGCAAGAATCACTCTTCAGAACAGAAAGTAATGACCCCAGAGCCAGGGCCACAGAACCTGAGGTAGAAGCAACCAATCAACTCGCTGAACAAGTATCTGGGGCAACTTCTGTTTGCCCAGCACTGTGATTCATCAGCTGTGTAGCAATGTGGAGAAGCACGGGGCTGAACTCAGAGCTGTACTGAGGACAGTGGGAATTGGGAGAAGGTTAGTACTAAGAAGCAGTGACGTGGGAATTGGGAGAAGGTTAGTACTAAGAAGCAGTGACGGAGACTCTTAGGTCTTTCCTGAGGTGAGGAACAGCTCTTAGGCAATACCAGGGCAGAATTACCAGAAACAGAGTGAGATACTCCAAGATCAGAGCAAATTGTTGGGGAACACTGTGTGGCCGGAGACTCTTAGGTCTTTCCTGAGGTGAGGAACAGCTCTTAGGCAATACCAGGGCAGAATTCCCAGAAACAGAGTGAGATACTCCAAGATCAGAGCAAATTGTTGGGGAACACTGTGTGGCTGAGAGTGACTCTAGGGCCAGGAGGACCTGGGTTTGGATGCTGAGTCTTAACCAGGTATGTGATTTGAATGCATTATGTAACCTTTCTCTGCTGCCCTGTCTTCATCCATAGAACGGGAGTCACAATCTTAGTTGGACCCATCTCCCGAGGTTGTTGTGAGAGTGATGCAGTTATGTATGTGAAGCCCCTAACATAGTGCCTGACACATGGAAAGCACTCAAAGCATTTTTTATTAGTATTGTCACCATCGCCAGAGAAGGAGTGAAAAATATGAGTAGAGAGTAGGAGAAGTGGAAAGCCAGGTGACAGGAGCAGATGATAGGGGATCTTTCAGGCACATTCCTTTGGCCTAGGCTGTTTGCCTTAGATCAGGGATATAATGGTCCCATTTTGTAGGGATCTTCCTGGGCTGCATAGCCGATAGGGGATCTTTCAGGCACATTCCTTTGGCCTAGGCTGTTTGCCTTAGATCAGGGATATAACGGTCCCATTTTGTAGGGATCTTCCTGGGCTGCATAGCCCCTGACAGCCAAGTGGGGAAACCAAACAAGAATGGAAGTATAGGCATTCAGACATGTAATTCGGGTGCTTTGCCGTATGTGTTTGGGATGGGTTGATTTGAATTTGTGGTCCATTAGTAGGGTATGTGATCAGGCTCAGAGACAGTGGCATGGTTTATTTAACACTGGCAGGGCTGTTACCTTTCCCCATGGTGGCATGGGAGAAGTAAGGCCATTACTGACTTCTAACTGGCCTTTCTGTTCCCTAGACAGAAGCATTCTATTCAGACTGATTTGCAGTGGAATGGCTTAAAGCATCTTGCAAATAAGGTTCAAATATATCTGTCTTCCCTCCTTACTTAGAAAGGACTCAAAAACACAAAATAAGATCTACTCTCATTCATCCCAGGAGAATGGAAGAGTAGCTTTTCTTGCAAAGCTGCCCTCTCAACTTCTTTTAAAGAAAAGCACTGTGAGGGTATCACTTGCATCACTTCGTAGTCCTTTCATTCATTCACTCATTTGACAAATATGAATTGAGCTCCTCTTACATGAAAAGCTCTGTGCTGGAATTCAGGAATAAGTAAAACAGCCCTCAAGGAGCTTATGTGAGTACAAGGCAGGTTAACAAACATCTGTAATGAAAGAGGAGAGAGCAATAATGAAAGCAGGGGAAGAACTGATCCTCTCCTACCTCTGGGATACATGGTCAAAGTTGAGAGCAGGATGGTGAAAAAGTGTTGTAAAATGGAGCCAGTGTCTGTCACTCTCTGTAATTTGGCATGGTATGGCCACGTCATGACTAATAAATATATTCCTCCAGGGAAGTGGGATGAAAAGTCCAGGAGAGAGATCACTGGGGGAATAAACATACAGCATCTCTCTGGTCCCTGAGTCTCCAGATAATGTAAGCCTCCAGCCCTGGTGCGAGAATTCAGAATAGTTGCTTTCCGGGTGTGTGTCACCTGGCCAGAGGTAGTGCTAGAACCAGGGTCGATGGGAGACATGTCCCCAGTCCCATCTACCTTCTAAGCCACATTCACCTGGGTTCTAAGTCCCTCAGTACCTGGCTCCCTAGGGGAAGGGCCTTCACTCGAAAACCAGTTGGCCCAGTGAAACTGAAGGCAAACCTGACAGTGGAGACATCTGTCACAGGTGCTGAGAAATGGCAGCCAGAGTGCAATTATTTCCGACCCAGCCAAAGAGGATGCTACTCACTCCCTTTAAGGTTATGTTCCCCTGTGTTAGGATCACTACAGAGCGAACTGACATAGGCCACCACAAAGCCCACGCTGGAAAATTGGAATAGACACCCTTCCCCCAACAGGCATCTATAAATATCTGTCGAATGGATGAATGAAAAGCATATGCATGTATCCTCTTCTTCCAGCCCAAGGTTCGATTTGGTTTCCAAGGCTGGAGGCCAGATGCCTACTGGGAGATCTTCCAAATCACCAGTCTTGATCTTTTCTTAACTGCTCCCAGGGGATCAGAGAGTGATTCTGGCATCTGGCACCAGCAGTGTGGCACTGTGCCCTGACAGCCCCAACGCACTGCTCACATTGGCCTTAGGTCCGGGCACCTGCTGAGCAGAGCCTACCACCCATATGGTATAGGTTGTGATTCCAGACCAATTGGAAAGGCCATGTCTTGCCAACTCCATCTCTAAGGAAACAGTCTTTACAGACCCCACATGCCAAAATACCTGAGAGTTTGCCAACCAAAAGGTGGTAACTGTTCTTGTCCTGTAAGTACCACCTAAAAGAGGCAGCAGATGAGAAACTGGGGTAGGGGATGGAGAACAGCTGGATGACATTTGCTGAATGATAGCTCTTGAGAGATTCGAAAGTCATTAATTTCCCTTCCCACCTTCTCATGTAAACAAATGTCCCATATCAGGGTGTGGAACTCAGAACTTTTAGTGGTTGACGCTCATCTTCATAGACTCCCCACCTTCTTTTCCTTCACTGCCAATACACACACAAGCATGCACACACACACACACACACACACACACACACACACACACACACACACACACACACACACTCACCCCCATCAATAGGGCAGTGCTGCTGACTGTGGACCAAAGGCCTTATTCCACTTCTTGTGAATCTAAGACCTTGCCAGGAGCTCAGGCTTCCTCTCCGAAGTGTCTTTCAAAAATTAAATCTGGCTCTTTGCGGCTGCAGTGGGAAAACTGAATTTGAGGTACAGTAATTCTAGATATTTATGTCCTTCTGTCATTTGCTCAGTTGGTCCTTTGCAGCTGTAGTTTGTTAGGGATTATCCCATCAGAAGGAATGGCAGAAATATACAGATTTAATAAAGTTTTTTTCTCCATTTCCCTGGTTCTCAATAGACACTTGTAGAAAGGGGAATTTTACCATGGGAGAGGGTCTTAAGGGCAAAGGACAGTTGCCCAGAGCACTGGGGTGGGGGTGGGGGTGGTGAGGGACAGGCCAGCCAAGAAGGGAGGAGGGAAGGAAAAGGAGCCTGGAAAAGCTAGAGCTGAAGCCTGGTACCAAAGTCCATACAGAGGAGAGGTGAATGGTTTGGCTGATGCCCCTTTACAGAATTTAAAGCACGATTCTGATTTTTTAGCCCCTGGTTTGAAGACCAGGTGTTTTGTGATCTGGGCAACCCATTACATATCTTTATTTATTGCTTCTGGGTGTAGCCCCTTCAGCCCCAAAGAGGAGTTCTGGATCTTAGAGGACTCCCCTGCTGTCCTGCAGACTTCCAGGAGAGTTCCTTCCTACAGGCAGAAGGACATAAGTTACCTGGGTGTGGGTTACCACACCTGCAGGCCGCAGGGGCCCTAAACACCCCTTGGCCTCAATCATAAATGACTTATAGGTGCACAAACGCTCAGGGGCTACATTTCTATTTGCCTGTTGACTCCTATTAACAGTATCCCAGGGGTGTTTGGTTGGGGGTGTTTGCATGAGTGTTTCTTGAGTCTCTTCTGCAATAACCCCTCAGTCCAGGCAAGGGTTTATTCTTTCTCCCCTGAGAAACGAGAGAGAGAAAGAGGCCAAGACTTTCTTCTCTTTAAAAGCTGTGCCTTTTCCATGGCAGGTCACTCAGTGCAGCTCTCTGTAATGTGGCGAAATCTCCCCGGGCTAAACCAGCGCTATGGGAGCTCAGCATAAAAATTACAGCTGCCTTCAAGGCCACCTGACCCTGATGCATCAAGCCCTGGAGGGAGGCCAAACCACCACTTAAAATGACAGTCCTCTACAAAGTGGCACAATGACATGTTAAAAATATATAGATGAATTTAGATGTAATATGAAAATATATATTTTCCTGCTCTCGCAGTCAGAAGCAGGCATGTTAAAGGTATTAATCGGCATTCCTCTCCAGAGGGATCCTCTAGTTATGTGCTTTGGAACCCAGACAGGAAGCGTGAATCAGGCAGCAATGCAAAATTAATCCAGACAAAATGAAAAATGAAACGATGCAGCCGAGGTATGTGGGATTGAAGGCCCAGAAGGGTGGGGGGTGTCTACCTGCTGTTCCTCCCTGTCCTCCAAGTTCTCCATGGGAGAGGAGAGGCTTTGTCTGTAGGGGGTGGTTACCGAGGGACCCGGGAGCTTCCAAAAGCAGAATGAGTTGGCACATCCTTTCATTTCTGAGGAGCAGAATAATCAGGGAGGAAATCTCCGTGTGATGGCCCAGGCCTCCAAATGACTGTCCCTGACTTCCAGGGCACCTGGAAACCTGTCAAAAGCTTGGCAGGCGTACATAGCAGGCACAGATGTGGTTATTTCCCCCCACCTCACGGGGCTGGCTCCAGACAAGTGCAGAGTTGGAGGTGACTCAGACCTAGACCTGAGGTCAGATGTACCTGTCCCTAGCAGATGCCCCTCCTCTTCTAGGGAGTGGAAATTTCCCAGACTGGATTCTTCCCTCAGAGCTGGAAAAGACAGAAACACCCTTGCCTTTGTTTCCAGATTTTAATTTCCTAGAAGCTGCCCCAAGGGTAATTCCCAAGTCTTTTTTCAAATAACCCCTCAGTTCGGACAGGAGAGAAAACCTTTTGCTCCTTCCTATTTAAGGACAGAAGATGCCTTTTCAGCTCTTAAAGTACAGCTCCTTTCCATTGCGAGCTTCTTGCTCTGGCTCTTTGTAGTGTGATGTGAAATCCCTGGTCCTGACAGACTCTGTGGATTGAATTTCTGGACTGAAAAGGTAATTTGGTAACACACTTTAGGGTTGTTCAGCCCCTTCTGGGCTTACAGGACACCACACTGTACCTTTCTTGGTCAACTACAGCATTTACTGCTCTCTTCCTATACTTTTTATTTTTGGAGTTCTGATTTCTACCTTTTTTTTAAAAACTTTTAATTTGAGGTATAACCTACATGGAGTAAAGTGCACACTAATCTTACATGTACAGCTCAATGAATGCTTCCATGTGAAAATGCCCTCTAATCACCATTCACATCAAATTGAATAACACATCCAGCACTCTGGGAAGGCTCCGTTTTGCCCCTTCTCAGCCCACACCACCGCTAGGTCAGATGTACCTGTCCCTAGCAGATGCCCCTCCTCTTCTAGGGAGTGGAAATTTCCCAGACTGGATTCTTCCCTCAGAGCTGGAAAAGACAGAAACACCCTTGCCTTTGTTTCCAGATTTTAATTTCCTAGAAGCTGCCCCAAGGGTAATTCCCAAGTCTTTTTTCAAATAACCCCTCAGTTCGGACAGGAGAGAAAACCTTTTGCTCCTTCCTATTTAAGGACAGAAGATGCCTTTTCAGCTCTTAAAGTACAGCTCCTTTCCATTGCGAGCTTCTTGCTCTGGCTCTTTGTAGTGTGATGTGAAATCCCTGGTCCTGACAGACTCTGTGGATTGAATTTCTGGACTGAAAAGGTAATTTGGTAACACACTTTAGGGTTGTTCAGCCCCTTCTGGGCTTACAGGACACCACACTGTACCTTTCTTGGTCAACTACAGCATTTACTGCTCTCTTCCTATACTTTTTATTTTTGGAGTTCTGATTTCTACCTTTTTTTTAAAAACTTTTAATTTGAGGTATAACCTACATGGAGTAAAGTGCACACTAATCTTACATGTACAGCTCAATGAATGCTTCCATGTGAAAATGCCCTCTAATCACCATTCACATCAAATTGAATAACACATCCAGCACTCTGGGAAGGCTCCGTTTTGCCCCTTCTCAGCCCACACCACCGCTTCCCCACCCAGGTGTAACCCCATCTCTCAACTCTATCATTGTAGGTGAGATTTGTTTTTTTCTAGAGTTTTATATGAGTAGAATTACACAGCATGTATTCTTTTGTGTCTGGCCTTTTTCATTCAATATTAGGTTTTTAAGATTTGTGCATGTTGCTGCATGTGTTAGTAGTTTTTTTATTTTTAACGTTCTGTAGTACTGTATGATATGAATATACAGAATTTATTCTCCTGTTGATGAACATTTGGGATGTTTCTAGTTTGGGCTAATATAAATAAAGCTGCTTTGAACATTTTTGTTTTGTTTTGTTTTTTGTTTTGGTGGACATATACTCTCATTTCTCTGGGATATACTTACAGTGGAATTGCTGAGTCATAGGATGTGTGTATGTTTAGCTTTTGTAGATACTTTTCAATCATGTTGAAAGGGGTTGTAACAGTTGACACTCCTACCAGCAATGCGTGAGAGTTCCAGTAGCTCCATATCTTCTCCAGCACTTGGTTTTGTCTCTCTCTGTGCTCAGAGTTGTTTACACAGTTAGTTGCTGCATGCCTGCTTACTTGCAGCCCCTTCTTCCTCAATCACACCTTAAATTTCCGAAAGCACATTGAGCAGTGAAAGTCCCATGTCCCAGGAACTCTCATAATCTCTGGCAAACTGGGATGGTTGGTCACCCTACGTGTGGTGTAATGGAAAGGAAAGAGGCTTTGGCAAGGAACTTAACTGGTTTGAGTCCTAGTTCACCCACTAACTAGTTGTGTGAACTCAGTCAAGGGCAAGAGTGATGGACAGATGGATAAATAGGTGACAGAGCAAATATAGTAACATGTTCATGGTACAACCTAGATGATGGGTTTATGGGTGTTAACTGTAAAACCCTTCCAACTTTGCTGTATGTTTGGAAATACTAATAATGAAATGTTGGGGCAAGGGCAGACTAGAGGTAATGCTTCTCGGCTCCAGAGATCACAGATCTCAGAACTCAGAAAAAGCATTTTCTTTCATGTTGTAGAGGAGCTGAAGAGAACAAATGCCCTCATCATTCTGGTCTTCACATTTGGCTGCCCCACCTAGTTCCTCTATTTCCTAAAAACCTTTCAGAAAAAGAGAGACAAAGGATCAAATAGCAAATAAGAGCAAATGGAGAGAACTTGTCTTTAAGTTCTAACAGTTGCATTGCTTTGCTCAGTCTTCCTGTGTACAGAGCAGGAAGCTTGGTGTCACAGCTCCCTGTCCCCCACGACCTCTAGCTAGTTGTAGGTAGAATAGGCTGAACCATTAACCATGACCTGATGCCTTCTTGAGCCATATTTTCCAGCCTGTCTGGCTTCTAACTTTGCTGTCATCTCTTGCAAAGCCGACTTACTTTTATCCCCTTTCAAAGCCATCTGTTGTTCCCATGGCAACTGACTGGGGGTCTTCTATCACCATGGGAACATGACTGCTGGGTTTAAA
The DNA here is from genome assembly GCF_000696425.1 of Galeopterus variegatus. Lineage (NCBI taxonomy): Eukaryota > Metazoa > Chordata > Mammalia > Dermoptera > Cynocephalidae > Galeopterus > Galeopterus variegatus. The sequence goes on along the minus strand of NW_007727758.1, from coordinate 445,655 downwards.
TACACCTTATCACCACAGCATTAAAAATATGAGAAGAGAGGGAGAATGGTTGCCAAGGAAACAGGATTCAGGTCTTCTCTATGAGAGACAGGCTGGGGAAAAGGAAGTGCTGTTGGGAGATTGGAATGAACACCACACCTAATACTGGTCCTGCTGGGACCGCCATGCTCTCATTCTGTAGATTTGTGTGTGTGTGTGTGTGTGTGTGTGTGTGTGTGTGTGTAACTATCTTTCCATCTTGGCCATCTGAAGAGTCTCATAGGAAGGCACCTTGGAGATTTCAAGGGTCTTAGAAGAAGCTCTTATATCTCAGCCTAAGGGTATAGGAGTAGCATGGTCTCTCTCAATCTCTCTCTCACACACGTATACTATGGGATATCTTCTTTGTCACCAAGAGGGAAGCCATTCCATGGCAAACAGCCCAGGAAAACCAAACCAAAAGAGAGATCAGTGGATCAGTGGCATAGATCAAATGTGCATAAAAAGGGTTTAAATGATAGGAAATATGAATTCCGTCTATGACATAGAAAAAAAGGAGTGTACCTGTAAAAGGCCAGTACTGTTTCTTCTGGGTCATTTGCTCTTTCTTGAGGCAAATGGACACTCAGTCAGCCAGCTACCCTGTAAGAGGAGTAGTTGATGGGTCTGGGGGCACCTACCTTCCTAATCACAGTGGAAAGCTGCAGAAGAAAGGCAAGAGCTGGGCCCATCACCCCTGGAGAAGGAAAAAAAAACACATGAAAGATTCATGGTAAGCCCCTAGATCACAGGCTCCTAAGGACACACAGTACCATGCACAGTGATGCTCCATCAGATTTAAAGAAACAAACAAAACAAATACCACCTAATTAAACTTTATGTGATTACTACCCAAGTGGCTAGGCCCTTATGCACATCTGGGAATCTGATCTCTAGCAATCTCAGTCCAAGGAAGAAATATGAACAAGCATGTCCCAGGCCCAGCTGACAACTCTCCTCCCTTTTCAGTGGCTTCTGGGATGCCAAGTCTTCAGACTGTCATCTTGTTGCTCAGAGCCACCCACAGTGACATCCTGCCCAGCTGACCCCTTCTCAGGCCCATATCCATAGCCTCTGACTTCTCAACTCTTCTCCTACAGATATGAAGTAGAGGAAAGAGAAAGAAGGAGAATGTTCTTAGAAAATTCTGGGTTTGAATTGCAGCCTCACCACTGTCTAGATCTGTGACCTTGGGGGAATCTCTTACTTAAATTTCCATTTCTAAAATAAATTCACAAGATGACTCTATTAGTCCATTTCTGTTGCTTATATCAGAATACCTGGAACTGAGTAATTTATAAAGAAATGGAATGTTTATCATTTACAGTTTCAGAGGCTGTGAAGTCCAAAGTCCAGGGAACACATTTGGTGAGGGCCTCGTTGGTGGTGGCTCTAAAGCAACACAGACTATCTCATGGTGAATATGGTAGGAACAAGAGCGAGACCTTCTCCCCTTTCAAATCCATAAGAACCTGCCATGACCACCATTAAACCATCAGTGGATTAATCTGTTCACTAGGGCAAAGTCCTCACAATCTAATCACCTCCTCAAGGTCCCACCTTTCAATGACCATAATAGGATTTCCCACCCCCTTAACACTGTCATAGGGGGGATTAAGTTTCTAATACCTGGAACTTTGGGGGACACAATTCAACCCACAGCAGTGACTCTAAGGATGAAATGAGATAATGAACATAAAAGTGCTTGGCAAACTATGGGAGCTATGCATGGACAAAGACTAATTGTTAAACCTCCCAGATAGTGCATTTTCATGTTAACAGGGAACCTTAGCCTACAGGAATGACTCTGAGGAGTCCAGTCCAGGTCTTGCTCAGAGCTGGGATGTGGATATTGCTGGTTGTGAGCTGGTGACAGGCAGGGGCCTCATCCTGCCTCCCGTGAGGCTTCTCAGAGCCTAACACTGAGCTCGATTCATCATAAGTTCACCAGCGCTGCTGATGGACAGGCTTGGTGCTGTTTCTTGAGACTTCAGGTGTCCTCCACATTGCTCCACACAGGTGGGCGGCAGTGTGTCCACCACACCCATGGGACAGACAAGCCCCTGCATCAGTGAAAGCCAGCATGCCAGGTCTAGACTGGACTAAGGCAGCGTGTGGAGCAGCAACAGAGGGAGGGCGGGAAGGTTGTGAATTGTGATTCTCCTCCAGAACTGCCGTGATTCATAGTCAGGCTGCCAGGAGGGGACCTCTCTGCAGCTCCAGACTCCATTATCTGGAGCTCAAGCCCCATCCTGGCCACTGCCCCATTTTGTCCTCTTAACACTTGTCCACTTGGCAGGCCAGCCTGGCAATAGCTCAGGAGAGACGTATTATCGATTCCTCCTAGGAAGAACCAATTATTCATGGCCTCACCTACAGTTTTATGAAAGAAAAAGAGGCAAGAGGAGTGCTACCTCCTGCTGCCACCGGGAGGCTTCACCTGAGAGCAGAACCCAGGCCTGGTGGGCTAGATCAGAGCAAGCGGAGGATGTCCATGGACTGGCAACAACACAGAAAGCTGATGTGGGATTTGGGCAACAGGGTGCAGAGGCGGGATCAGGAAACAGCATCAGGCTCCCAAACCAGGCTGTGTGCACCACCAGGGGCATGAGGCATGTGCCTGGAGCAAAACCACAAGGCACACATAAATTGCACTCTCCGAAAAGTAAACCAAAACATCTTTTCTATAGAAAAATGAAGAAGGATGTGTTTTGACTTTAAGTGAAAATTTTGCATGAATTTTTAAGAAACAGTTGAGACTTCCAATGTTTTTCTTATTGCTTACTCCTCAGGCAGGTCATGTTCCTAGAGCCTTAGAGGTGTGAATTTGTTCTCTTCTGCCATTAGGGTATTTCATTCTATCATTCATCCGTCCATTCATTATTTCAACAAATATTTATTGAGTGACAGCTATGTGCTAGGCACGAGAGATGCAGCAGGTAGCAAAATACACATGAACCTTGGTTTCATGGAGCTAATATCATTGGGGAAATCTTTGAGAGGCAAATGAGCCAAACAAAATTCTTTTGTGTTTGAAGGCCAAGACACATGGAGTGGTGAGCCTCCTGTCACCAAAACTGTGCAAGCAGAGGTTAGATAAGCAACATTTGCTTGTCAAATGAATGAGTGAATGGCCAATGGTTTCCTACATTGGATGAGAAGGCAGAAAGGCTGACTGGTAAAGTGCTTCTAACCGGTGACTCTGTGCCCTCTCTCCCCTGGAGGGTTTCTAGAGCTCCTTTCCACTTGTCTCTTTTAGTGCCTCAGCCCTTGATCCCTCCCAAGTTGAACTCAGTTTTCTCCTGAAGTCTGGGGAGTCCAGAGTCTCTGAGTCTTTCCCTCACCCTTTGCCCTTGACCAGTCAAGCAGTGGAATCACTATGGGCATAGAATTTGAAAAAGATAAAGTCAGTTGTCTGTTGATAGTGGCTGGAGGGAAAAAAATGGGGGAAATGAAACCTTTCTCGTTCTGCTTCGACCACTGAATGCAATTGCTTCAAACATGGTGTAAGGCCCAGCAAAGGCAGGGCAGTTGCTAATCAGAGAGGCATAGAGCTCCAGCTCCCAAATGCAGCGATCAAGATGGCCCAGCCCAAAAACAATAAGGAGAGGGGTGTACAGTGCATACACACTATTCCCTCCAGCCTGGGCCATGGTGACCATCTGCTTGACTGGTCAAGGGCAAAGGGTGAGGGAAAGACTCAGAGACTCTGGACTCCCCAGACTTCAGGAGAAAACTGAGTTCAACTTGGGAGGGATCAAGGG
>NW_007727758.1:440421-441177 GCF_000696425.1 Galeopterus variegatus | reverse complement strand
CATGTGCATTTTAGGCACATTCACATACATCCGTCATAACAACTCATTCACAGTTGGTGACCTTGTCACCATTTGAGAGGCAATATAACTGAGTTTCATGGGGTAAAGCAAGTCTCTGACTCTAGGTCCAGGCCATTGTGATGCCTCTCCCCTTTAGTGGCCACACAGAGTGGGCTTCAGAGGCAAAGTAACTTCAATTCCCAATTCCCTCCAGGTGGGAGAGGACCTTGCTCTAAGAACAAGACCCATTTGCCAAAGTGGCTCAGGATCAGACCCCACTGCAAGCAGCTGCAGGCCTATGAGTGCTCAAGAAACTGGTGGTTCTGGAAAGGAGACAGAGCTGGTCCTAACTGCTGAAAGAGCTGCTGCCCCCCTGCCCTCCCCACCCCCAGCTTGCTGAGCCACCTCATGTGCTGGCCTCGAGCTAGTACCAGTTTCCCAGGCTGCTATGTCAACATCTCCAAGACTCTAAGTGACCAGGCAACTGCAGAGCTGGTTCCCAACGATGACTTGGCAGGCAGGCATCCTCCTTCCCATCTCCCAGCACCACTGGCATGGAAGCCCCCTTCCTTACTCTATGCCCTCCAGGTGATTTATCACCCAGAAACAGCACTATGGAGAGATGTTTGACTCTGAAATAACTCTTGTGGGGAATGGGAAGAAGAAACCTGTCTGTTGAGTGCTGCTGCACCTCATTCTGGCTGCAGAGGAGGGACACGGAGGGGAGGGAGGCTGGGGAGAAAGTGAGGTGGGAAG
>NW_007727758.1:434491-439288 GCF_000696425.1 Galeopterus variegatus | reverse complement strand
TCAGTAAAGACTGGGTTGGTACTGATTTCTCCTTTTGTGTCAGGCTCCAGTAGGGCTCAGCACAGCAAGGCGCTGGGTTCAGGTATCAGTGAATGTGCTCGGCATCAGGGGGTCCAGTGAAAACAAGACACACATGCCTCCCCACTAGTGGAGCTTCCAATCTAGTGGATAAGAAAAACTCATGAGTAAACTACCCAAAGCTTACAGCTGTGATCAATGAGGCAAGCAGGGTTTGGTGGTGGAGCTGGCTTGGACAGGATAGCTGGAGCAGCTCCTCCGGCAATGTGATGGTTCTGCTATGATCTGAAGGACGGGAAAAGGCCAGCTGTTATAGGTTTGAATTGTGTCCCCCCAAAACTCATATGTTGAAGCCCTAACTTCCATCACCTTGGAATGTGACCTTATTTGGAAATAGGGTTGTTGCAAATGTAATTAAGATGTCATACCAGAGTAGAGTGGGTCCCTAATCCTAATCCAACAACATGAATGGTGTCCTTATAAAACGGGAGAATTCGGACACAGACAGCCACATGCACACATGGAGAACGCATGTGAAGATGAAGACAAGGTTTGCGGTGATGCTTCTCTAAGCCAAGGAGCATCAGAGATTGTCAGCAAACCACCAGAAGCTGGCAGAGAGGCATGGAACAGATTGTCTCTCACAACCCTGAGAAGGAAGCAACATCTTGATCTGAGAGTTCCAGTCTCCAGACTTGAGACAATACATTTCTGTTGTTTAAGCCACCCAGTTTGTGATACTTCGTTAAGGCAGCCCTTGCAAACTGATACACCAGCCATGCAAAGACAGATATCCGGGGGCGTGAACAGTGTGAACGGGCCCTGAGGTGAATAAGGGCTCCAATTGTTTGGGGAACTGGAAGATGGAGTGTCCATAGCCAAAGTGTGAAGTCACCAGGTGGGCAGGAGCCAGTTCATCTAGGAGGACATTCTGGAATAAGTCTGCATTTTATTCCAAGTGCAAGGAGACCTTCCTACTTTCCTGTGACCCTTGACTTTGCAGCAGTACTACTGAACCCAAGCTGTTTCCAGCACCACTGAGCTAAAACCTGCTCTGTCTGGGGGTGAGTATAGGGGTGGGATGGGGCCATGAAAAGCAGAAAAAGATGTCGGATTTAGTGAACCCCAGTGGACAATTTTGGATGTCCTGGGTTTTTGTTTTATGAGACTGGCCCCTACCAATTTAGTAACTTAGTAAACACTATTAATGATTAAGACATTCAGCCAGCAGTACCATCCAAGTGAAGATTTCAGATGAGAATCAGGAAGTGGGGGTGGGGAACCAGGAAGCAGAGAGAATGACATTGTGAAAAGCCCCTGATGGAAAGTGGGTAAGAGGTCAAAATAAGTACTGAAAATCGGATAAACTGGACCTTCTCTCTCCTTGCAAGTCAACTGAATAGGGAGCTGGTGGAAGAGTTTGTCTTGCTGGCACCAACCACCAGAGAAGCCCCCAGCTTCCTGGATGCCTGCACTGCTGCTGCCGCCTGCTGGAATCCCACCCTTGACAGCAGCTCCCAGGGCTTGCCTGGAGACCCTGGATGGAAGGTGCCCCCAGCCTGTAGAGGTGGCAGTTGTATTCTTTAGGTACAAGGACAGCATAGTTTCCAAGTGTGGTGGTCAAATGTGCCTTCCTCTGGGCAAATCACTCCCTGGGGCAATGTAACCCTGCAAGAGCCACAACTGTCATCCTACTCAACAATCTTTGTCAGTGGCGAGAAGGTGACACTAATCTAAACAATGGTTCTCATATCCAATTTAAGCTCATTCTTACCTTGTCTTCTCTTAGACCGGCATGACCTCTTGTGCAGTTTCTTTCTCATCGTTTATAAAACAGTGGAGGCCTGGAAAATACATCAAAGAGTGATTATTCATGCCTGAGCTAATCTCTTAATCTGCACGGGGATCCTGCTGGGAGATGGGCAGTGAGTGGTCAGATCCAGAAGTTAGAGGTTAGAGGTCAGCCTCAGCAGTCCGTAGGGCTGATGAAACCATAAAAAAGACCTTTTCATTCAATCCCTGAAGTGGGCCTTGTGGAACAGCATCACAGACAGTAGGAACTGGACCTGCAATTACTCCTCAGGGCTCAGGGAGGAGTTTTGACAAGAACACTACACATCTTCAGAGTAGGTGGTCCCTTCTGTCTCTATAATCAAAGAAGAATTTTTTCAACTGTTCTGTAACAGACTGCTGCCTGGAATCCTAGAACCCTTGTGTTTTTGATCTCCCTCTTTGTGGCATGGACTGCTGCTGCCCCCAGCCTGCAAGTGTTGCCCTGCCTCTCTCTGCACACTGGGGGTCCAAGGACTCTGCACTTTGGGGGGCACAGGAGCTGCTGGAACTGCGCACAGCAGGGAGTGGAGAGCAGCAGCCCCTTCTGAGCTCCACGCAGGGGGACCGAGAGAGTCACTTTCAAATCTCCGCTGAAATTACCTTGGCTATTGATTAGTAAACAGATGAAAAAGGAAAGAATTTATAGAATTTTCTTTTTTTTTTTCCTTTTTGTCTTTTTTACTGACCAGTAACGGGATCGCAACCCTCAGTGTCGCGCCTGTACCAGGGACTGGCAACGGGATCTCAAACCTCGGTGTTGCGCCCGCACCGCGCTCAGCCAGTGAGGGGGAACCGGTCTCCACATGGTATCCGAACCCTCGGCAGGAGCGCTGCCGCGCTCCCAAGCGGCGCACTCTCCAGTGCGCCACCGGGCCGGCCCTATAGAATTTTCTATAAGAAATAAGTATTATTTCCTCTTCTCCCCTTAACAGTACCCAAATTTGGAGGTATCACATGTAACTTATTGTCCCACTTTAAATATTTCCTGTAACTATGAATATTATGCTTGGATCAAACTCCATTATAATAAACTCCACTTGGCCTCCAAATTGTTTTACAAAGAGGAATTTTGCTAGAACAAATGCACTGCTATAAATCACATTTCTTAAGTCCAGCTTGGAGTGTGCACTTGGTTTTCAGCTCCACAACTAACCAATGATAAGGTCTTAGGCAAGTCATTTAAACTCTTTGATCCTCAGTTTCATCTACTGTAAATTGAGAACGTTAAGTATAGCTGTCCTAATTACTATAAGAACCTTACAGGAATTTCTTATTGGCTTGGTGGGAACCAATAAGATTATTTTGTACAAGTCTACTGCAAACCATCAAACCCCATTGAAATGTTATCTTATTGTTAGTGGTGCAACATCGATCACAATCAGAGAAGGTATTTTGGGCTCCCTGCTTATGTGGTGGTGGTGGTTTGTAATCCAATCTGCTTTGGATAATTCCTCTTCATTTTTATTTTCTGGTGTCAGATATGCCACACTTCTGTAACCTTGCATTTCCTTATCTATTCAACAGGGAAAACAGTGCTGGCCTGTCCTGCTTTGACTCTTGGATCATTTTCCTTTTATTTTTCTCCAGCTGACACATAGGATGTATAATTTTGGTGGCTATCTAATTTATCAGCGCTGGGCAAAGAGGAGAACTCAGGCAAAGTCCTCAGTGCCGAGTGAGATATGGAGGGAAGCTCAGCTCTATTAGAAAGTTTCCCAATACTCAGGTGTGATCCAGGTGCATCAGAACAGCATCAGCTAAGACAGCTAAGGCTGAATTGGAGGCAAAGATTGCATCAGTAGACTCCTCTCTCTTCCTTTCACAATAATATCCTGCTATGGTTAGAATGTATGTCCTTCCAAAAGTCACACATTGAAACTTAATCACCAAGGTGATGGTATTAGGAGGTAGGGCCTCTGGGAGCTGAATAGGTCATGAGGTCTCCACCTTCATGAATGGGATTAATGCCCTTATAAAAGGGCTGAAGGGAACTAGTTGGGTCCTTTTACCTTTCCACCTTCTGCCATCTTAGAAGCAGACAGCAGCCCTCATCAGACACCCCATCTTCTGGCAACTTGATCTTGGACTTCCCAGCCTCCAGAACTGTGAACAAATCAATTCTGATCCTTCATAAATTACTTAGTCTCAGGTATTTTGTTAACGGTAGCAGGAAAGGACTGAGACATACCTCATGGCTTATTAGAGAATGTGTTTTTTAGTAGTGGTAAGGGTGGGATTGCTAGGCTGGGAGGGGCCTGTGAAATGTAATGAGATTTTTAACATACAGCTCTAAGTAAAATATACTCTTAATGTAAGTTGGAGACACCCAGGAGCTGCTATGATGTCTGCATGTCAGTCAGTGCCGTGAATCTTTAAGTGAAATGTTTGAACCTCATGTACTGCTAGTGGGAGAGCAATCAAACATGACTTCATCAATTAAGTCTACACACACCCTCTGACCCAGTCATTCCAGGGCTGGAGATGCATTGTGAAGGAGCCATGTACAAATGTGCCCAAACAGAGCTATTCGTGGTGATGAGGAGTTAAATGCAATCTTGGGAGAACACGGAGGTAAAACATGGTGGGTGTATACAGTGAAAACCCTGCAGCTGTCGGCAGCCATCTATTAGAAGTAAATATAATAGTATAGATGGATCTTAAAAACATAGCTAGTGGGGGGAAGAAAAGGTAAGAAATAGAATGAGATCTATAACACAACATTTACACAAATTAAAAATGCATGCATACAAAACAATATCCATTTACATTAACAAACAGATACACACTGAACCATCAGAATGATGGACTGCGGTGGGGGTGAGGAGATGAATATGTGAATAAGAGAGAATAAATAAATACATAAGACAAGAGAGGGGCCTTGCACGAAAAATATAAGAAATGTGATTTATTCCATTCTTTACATCTGAGGTCCAAAATAAATAAGTT
>NW_007727758.1:423119-434179 GCF_000696425.1 Galeopterus variegatus | reverse complement strand
ACGGTAGCAGGAAAGGACTGAGACATACCTCATGGCTTATTAGAGAATGTGTTTTTTAGTAATGGTAAGGGTGGGATTGCTAGGCTGGGAGGGGCCTGTGAAATGTAATGAGATTTTTAACATACAGCTCTAAGTAAAATATACTCTTAATGTAAGTTGGAGACACCCAGGAGCTGCTATGATGTCTGCATGTCAGTCAGTGCCGTGAATCTTTAAGTGAAATGTTTCAACCTCATGTACTGCTAGTGGGAGAGCAATCAAACATGACTTCATCAATTAAGTCTACACACACCCTCTGATCCAGTCATTCCAGGGCTGGAGATGCATTGTGAAGGGGCCATGTACAAATGTGCCCAAACAGAGCTATTCGTGGTGATGAGGAGTTAAATGCAATCTTGGGAGAACACGGAGGTAAAACATGGTGGGTGTATACAGTGAAAACCCTGCAGCTGTCGGCAGCCATCTATTAGAAGTAAATATAATAGTATAGATGGATCTTAAAAACATAGCTAGTGGGGGGAAGAAAAGGTAAGAAATAGAATGAGATCTTTAACACAACATTTACACAAATTAAAAATGCATGCATACAAAACAATATCCATTTACATTAACAAATAAACAGATACACACTGAACCATCAGAATGATGGACTGCGGTGGGGGTGCGGAGATGAATATGTGAATAAGAGAGAATAAATAAATACATAAGACAAGAGAGGGGCCTTGCACGAAAAAATATAAGAAATGTGATTTATTCCATTCTTTACATCTGAGGTCCAAAATAAATAAGTTAAAAATATGAAATCTCCTATGTTTCTGAGTTAGTCTGGGCTCTATAGACTGTGCATACCTCAATAACCCAATGGATCCTATACTAAAAGGAGAGGATGTTTGATTGAATTAAATTAAAGAAAAAAAGAACAACCTGTTCTGTATTGATCCCTCAAGTGGGTCTTACATAAACCCCCATTGGTCTCATGGCTGCTCAACAATTCTATTTTTGATGTCCCTTGTGGCATCTTTTTCTAAACTTTGCTCTCTTTAAGCCTACAACCTCCGTTCTGTCTTCTCCCTCTCAGCACATGAGCTCACCAATGACTTCCTAGAGATCAACATCAACTGTCCCAGTTAGGGTTCTGGATTGCAAACAACAGAAACTAGCCTTGTTGTCCAGCAAAACAAGGGGTTCATAAGGATGTGGGAGCCAACAGAGTTCACAGGAGACTGGAGGAGCGAGCTCAGAAAATAAGCAGAACATAAAGGGGGGTCTGGAGGCTGGGCTGCAGGAGGGATCTGGCCAATGCTCCCATGGCTGCCTTGCCTGACTCAATGCAGGCCACCGGTGCTGGAGAGTTGACTGTCTATGAAGGAATGTAGAAGCCAGCCTCCAAAGTGGACCCTGATGATCTTCACCTCCTGGTTCTCACAACCTTGGGTACTCCCCATCTGCACTAGATGGGCCTTTCCTGTGTATCTAACAGAATAGTATAGAAATGATGGTGTGTGATTTCTAAGGTTAGGTTCTAAAGACATTGTGGTTTCTGCCTTTCTCTTTCTTTGATCATTTGTTCTGGGGAAAACCAGCTGCTATGTCATAAGGTTACTCAAGAAGCTCTACAAAGAGGTCTTTGTGGAGAAGAACTGAGGCCTCCTGCCCATAGTCATGTGAGTGAACCTTCTTGGCAGTAGATCCTCAGCCTCAGTCTAGCCTTCGGATGACTGCAGGCCCAGGGGACATCTTGACTGCAACCTCATGAGAGACCTTGAGTCACAACCACCCAGCCAAGCTGTTCTCAAATTCCTGACCAACAGAAACTGAGAAAATAAGAATTTGTTGTTTTAAGTTACTGTATTTGTCCATTTCTGTTGCTTATAACAAAATACCTAACACTGGGTGACTTACAAAGAAAATAAAATTTATTGCTTACAGTTTCTGAGACTGGGAAGTCCAAAGTTCATCTGGTGGTGGCAGCAGTGACTTAGGGTCTCACATTGCAATGGTGGAAGCAGAGAGAGACCAGAGAATAACTGCCTTATTCACTCTTTTTAAAGCCCTCAGAGCCATGCCCCTGACTACCATTATTAATCCATTCACTACTGCATGGTCCTACAATCCAATCACCTCTTCAAGGCTCCACCTTTTCATTACCATAATAGGATTTCCCACCCTCTTAACAGCCACAGTGGGGATCAAGTTTCTAATACATAAAACTTGGTGGACACAATTCAAGCTTCAGTGAGTTTTGGGGGGACACAATTCAATCCACTGCAGCCACTAAGTTTTGGGGGGTAATTTGCTCTGCAGCAATAGGTAACTAACACACCTCCCCTTTACCTGTGGGTCACACTCAGACATTGAAAGGCCTGGGAGGAGCTTCTGATTGAACGTAAGTCGTGGGCTGTACCCTGGCTTCCAGGGGCTAGTGGAATGGAGTAAGATAGAATGAGGATATTTCCTCCTTGCCTCTTTAGGGGAGATGGGCACTACATCACACTAATATTATGTACGAAGGGAAGCCCCCAAACTAGGAAGATAGTTGGAGTTTGGACATTCAAAATAAATAAACATCTATTGTCTCTGTGTATCTGAATTGCTGCAGTGTCTCTGTTCTCATCAGAATCGGTCAGGATCATCCTTCTCCCGCTCCCCTTCTTTCTCGCTCCCAGCGGGGATGCACCCTTCCTTCCCTCCAGGGCTAACCTTGAGTTCTACTTGGCCTCTTTCTTGGTCTCATTTCCTCCACTGGCCTCAGATCTTCCATTCAGTAATTAGCTCCTTTCTGGCTCACTTTTTAAAATGTTCTCTCTGTGTGCCAACATGTTTGTTCTCCTGTTCTGGATCACCTTCCCTCATTTCTCCTCCGCCAGTGAGAATCTTCTCTGCTTGGCTCAGGGATCTTTTAAACACCTGTTCCTAGTGAGCCTCTGGGGGCACAGCCTTCCTGGGTTGGAGGCGTGGGGTGGGGAATGAGGCATGCCATGCATGCATGATGGACATGGTTTTCCCCAAAAGGCCCTTGAGAGGGGGTGAGAGTAAAACCTTGCACTAGGAAAGAGAACTGCTGGGGCCATGAGAGGATACCCCGGGGAAGATGTGAGAGGGGCAGTCCTAGGATCAGAGGCCGATCCGGGTTTTCTGATCTGGCCTCTGGGAGGATTTGTAACCTTTTCACAGTGGTCCAAGAATTGACACAGAATCTTTCACGAGAGCCTCCTGCATGGCTAAGACAAGGCGGGGGCATCAAAGAAGAAAGGGAGGAAAGATCATCTGCCTTCCAGAGATAGCTACTCACCTTCAGTGTCTGGTTCACTACAGGACACCTTCCTGCCTCCCTGCAGCAGAGGCCAGCTCGAACCAGTGCCTTTCAGGAACACCGGGTAAGGCCTCCCGACTCTGAAGACTGGAGCTTGGGGTCTGAGGTTGAGGCTGAGACTGAGGTCTCTTCCCTGAGCCCCAGCCCCTGAGCACTGGTTCCTGTGTGACCCTATGTTTTCCCTGCGATTAACCCCAGGAGCATCTTGACTGGGGGAGTCCTCCCCACCCATTGAGGAGGGGTCTCTCAGGCACCAGCACGTAAGAAGGCAACACAGCAATTGCGGCATTCCTAAGACTGAGCAACATTTTGGCGCTGGGAGTCTTCTCATGCTGGGTAGCAGGGTCAGGACCGACTTGAGCGTAGAAGGGGGAGGTGGAACTGGGCGGGATCTGACCTTTCCTCCATCTTTCCCTTTCTTTCTTTCCTTATTTCTTTCTTTCCTTCCTTCTTTCTTTCTTTCTTTCTTTCTTTCTTTCTTTCTTTCTTTCTTTCTTTCTTTCTTTCTTTCTTTCTTTCTTTCTTTCAATTCTTTCTCTTTTTTTTCTTGCCTTTTTTATTGGAAGGGGGCACATGTCACATGTATTAAAATTGTTACCATGGGAATTCCACCTGCTGAGGTGGGAATGGCAGTGTGGTGTTTGTAGAGGGCAGCTGTTCATAATACATCATGTGACAGTATCAGTTTCTCCTGCACCTCATTACTTCTACTTCCTCACTTCACTCCTTAATCCACTGTGTTTGGGCTTCCATCCCTACCATTCCACCAGGAATGTCATCAGAAACCCTCCATCCCCCACTCAGAATGGCCTCTTTCAGTTCTCTGCTCTTCTTCTCTCTCTGCAACACTGATACCCCAGACCTTTCTCTCCCCTGCTCCAGTGACGGTGCCCTCTCCTCCAGCATTTCTGATCATCACTTTGGGGCTCTCTGCAACAGCTCCTCTGTCTTTCTACCGCTCAGAAGCAGACATTCTCTGAAGTGCAGTTTTCCGTGATCTCATCCTCTCTTACTCCCTCTCTGAAGTCCATCCACACCAGCTATTTTATTTATCACTCTATGTAGCTGACTTCTAAATCTCTCTAGCCTAGAATTCCCTTCCAAGCACTAGACCCACATTTCCGATATCCAGTGGGTATCACCATGTGGATATGTTTGTGAAACACCAAGTCGTTCTGTGTGGCTGGGATTTGGAGGGGAGGAGGCAAGAGGACAAGAGAATGAGCAGTCTACAGAAAAAGGTTATGCAGGGATGTGCATGTCTCAGTCAGTGCTCGGTTAGTGGAACTAGAATCCACTGTAGGTAGTGCAAGCAGGAAAGGTTTGAATACAGGGAGTTGGGTGCTACGAAATTATCAGAAGGAGAAACCATCAACTCTCAGAGGCACTCAGCTACTGGCATGATCAGGAAAGGTGCCCCCCCCCATCAATGCAGAAATCTGTCACGTCAGGAAACACCTCCCAAATTAGGAAGCTGCTGACTCTAGAAAACCCCAGCCCCACCTAGTCAGCACCCAAAATGGGATGCTTTGCATGCTGCCTTGCTGCCTGTTGGACTCAGTACTGAAACAAAGGCTCATGCGAGCTTACCTGATTTGTAGAATTTGTCATGTTCAGAGTTCTACCTACAAGAGATTCTGGGAAACGTACTGTTTTATTTCCAACCTCTGCCTTCTATAACATGTTGGGATAAATGCTGAGCAATCCAGTCCACAGTCTCTGCCATGTTGTGTGCATCAGGCGGGAATCTTTCTATTGAAAGCAGCAGGAATCCAACTTCATCTCACTTTGATTAAAAAAGAAAGCTTGTAGTGAATGTGAAGGAAGGCAAGAGTCAGTCTGGCTTCGGGGACAAGTGGCACTGAGGACTCTCTCTATCTGCTACCTCTGCTTTCCTCTCCGTGTTGGTTCCACCCTTCCCACTGAAGACGAACATTCTCCAGGAGCATGGAGGTGTGGCCATAATGCTCCTAGGCACCCTTCTGTGCCGCCTCACCATTGTAGAAGAGGCTTGCTTTTCTCGATTCTAATCGTGAAAATATCCGGAAAGACCCTCCCTTGTCCAGATTGGGTCACATACCCACCCCTGTGTGCACTGGAAACAGGATTTGATGATTGGCACCCCCCTCAAAACCTCATTTTGGAGATGGATGAGAAGGAGATAGCCAAAGGGAGAGACTGACACAGCCACTGGAGATATGATCTGGGGCCAGGAGGATGCCCCAATTTGTGACTATTACACTTTAATATAGCTTTAAAAAAAAACCGAATAAATTAGAGAACTAATACAGAGTCTTAAGCAATAGAGTGGCATCATGAAATAATATTTTCTATCCAATTGCTAAAGGGACCCAGGGAGATGATGAATGCACGTGATCTCATATGGTACACAGTACACGGTAGGTGCTTGTCTTGGTTTGGATTCCCTGAGAAGCTGCCTTTTTAATTTTTCTTGAAATAAAGACTCAAGTGCAAGTCATTTATCTGGGAGTGCAGGAGATACCAGTAGTGGGGTGGAGAAGGGAAAGCAGACAATAAAGGCTGAGTTATGAAGCCACTACCACAGTGGTTGGCTGGAGCTTAATCCCATGAAGACACTCATGGAAGTGAGACAAAACATGTGCCTCAGAATTACCCCACCTGAGGGACAGAGGACCTGGGATATTTATATATCAACTCTTGAGAGTTGTTGGCTGAGGGCTGTTTCTGGGGGTTATTCCTCGGCCCTGCTAGCCTGCTGCACACGTGGGCAGAGTGGCGTCTGTGGTCCTACCCTGAGCACGAAAGATCCAAGGGGCACAGGCAGAGCCTGCAGGGCTTGATATGTGTTAGCTCCACCCAGCCCCCTCTCCCCTGCCATTAATTTAAAAGCCCTTCCCCCACTCCTTTTTTGGCAGCTGGACAGTACAGGGATCGAACCCTGGACCTTGATGTTATCAGCACCAGGCTCTAACCAACTGAGCTAACTGGCCAGCCCCCTTAAAAAGTCCCTCGAGTCTTATTTATTCTCAGATCTCCCACAGAACCTAACACAATATTTCACACATAACAATAGTCAATAAATATTTATTCATTTCTTGATTAATGATACTACGGGATAGCTTTTTCCTGATGTTCTATTGGTATTGCCTCTGTATATCTTGGATTTTCTGAGACAGAATGAATTTCATGTCATTGTATTTTTATCCATCAAGTGTGTAATACGACATGATCTGATTTGTAAAATTTTGTAATACTTCTCATGCAACTGCATTCATAAATTAATTTTAAAAGTCTGCATTAGACTATGAGTCCTGTGTGTGTTTGTATATATATATATCCCAACCTTATTTCTATTAGAGGCTGTCTCTAAATCGGGGAAATTTGGAGTCTCCTGGTGTATAAATTCTTGTTAGCCTGACTCAGCATAGTCATCTGCCAGCAGTAATAACCTGCTCCCTGTGTGCTCAGCCTTGTCCAGTCCCTGAGCCAATGATAACCAGGCTTCACGTGTACTGAGAACTCCTTCCACTGGGGGTGAAAGAAAGCAGGGAAGTTTTGGTATAAATCTGTTGCCCTAATTCTGTTTTCGAGGTCAGACCACCTGTGTTCGAAAAGGAATTATCAGAGCCCTGGGTGCTAGATAAGCAACCAGCTCCAGCTCCAGCTCCTCCTTTTTTATCACCATGCATGTGGCCAGTTTCCTCCCAGGACCTTGTCTTGGAGCCTCGATCTGATCTCAGGTCAGTAATCTTGAACCCTACTTCTAGTCACTTAGGTTTTGGTACTCCTCCTCCCCGGTTGCTGAGTTCTACTTTATAGCCCACCATCTACTCTAACTCAGACAGAGTCCACGTCACTATTAACTATCTCTCAAGCATTGTTCCTGCCTGGAAGTCACTGGCACTGCACTTATCTGTTCCATTAAATTGGATCCCTTAAATACTGACGATAGCGTTTATCATATCCCCTTATGACTGGGTGGTCATGGCTGGACTAGGTCAGTCTGCTCAGCCTTCAACTCTTGCCAACCTTGGCTAGATTCCCATTCACTATCTCCTCATTCTCCTGCTGATCTTCTAGCTTGCTTGGAGCTGAAGGTTCACCAGTGGAGATGTTTAGGACATTGGCAGAGTGGGCTGTTTTAGTTGACATTTCCTAGATTTGGGATTCCACCTTGCCTTTCTTACCCCTAGATCATTGGATAATGATGCCATCTCTCTGCATCCCTGTAGATGGGAAAACCCAAGAGATGGGATTTGAAAATGCGCATCCAGCAGTGGGTTGTTAAGAGTAACTGGCACAAATGCCTTTTTCACAACAGGGGGTATCCAGATCAGTGTTCATTTCCAGATGCCTCTACTGTACCCTTTATGGCTAACCCAAGAGATGGGATTTGAAAATGCGCATCCAGCAGTGGGTTGTTAAGAGTAACTGGCACGAATGCCTTTTTCACAACAGGGGGTATCCAGATCAGTGTTCATTTCCAGATGCCTCTACTGTACCCTTTATGGCCTCTCTGACAAACTAATGGCTGAAGAATGCCACTTCCATTTGGGGTTTGTGGCTAGGTGACAAATAGAGGATGGAGCTGTTTTTCTGTGTCCTGGGACTCAATGTTGTACTAGACCAATGTTGTTCCCTCTAGGACTCTCCTGTTGGTTGGAGATTTTTAAAATTATTATTATTTTAACTTCTCAATATACATTGTAGTTGATTTTCATGACTCTGTACCCATTCGTCTTCCCCCCTCCCTCTCTCCCCTCCCCCATCATATCTGTTCACTTTTCTTAACAAGTTCAAAGAATTGTTGTGATTGTTGTGTCATCTTCTCCCTGTAACCTTTATTTGTTTGTCTGGTTATTTATTTATTTATTTATTTTTAGCTCCAACAAATAAGTGAGAATGTGGTATTTCTTTTTCTGTGCCTGACTTATTTCACTTAACATAATTTTCTCTAAGTCCATCCATGTTGTTGTGAATAGTAGTATTTCATTGTTTTTTCATAGCAGAGTAGAATTCCATTGTGTAGATATACCACAGTTTCCTTATCCACTCATCTGACGATGGACATTTGGGCTGGTTCCAGCTCTGGGTTATTGTATATAGAGCTGCAATAACCATTGGAGTACAGGTATCCCTTCGGGATGATAATTTCCATGCCTCTGGGTATATTCCCAACAGTGGAATAGCTGGGTCATATGGTAGATTTATCTGTAATTGTTTAAGGAACCTCCATACCATTTTCCATAAAGGCTGCACCATTTTGCAGTCCCACCATCCTGTTTGTCAGTTTTTGATGTTCCCTTTCTTTGTACTTGAAACTTGCTTTTTCCTCCCTTGCTCTCTCCCTTCTTTCCTTCCTTCCCCTCCCTTTTTAAAAAAAAATTATTTTAAGAGGCCAGTTCTAGTTCCACTGTTTGCTTTCTCATGGTCTTGGTGCCTGTTGTATGTTGTCTTTAAGTGCCATCGTACAATCCTTACTATTTCCAGAGAAGTTGGATTATCTTGGTGCTTTCCTCTATTTCCTAAAGGATTCATATATTTCTTAAAAACTATCCCAGGAATCAAGTGACATCTACAAAAGCACAGAAAATGATGCCTAAAGTAGATTTTTTGCAAAGTCGCAGTCATAGTCTCTAGAATTTTGGTCAATAAATAGCAAATCCAGGGGACCTAAATAATCATCTCTGGGACTGTATACTTGGTCTTGAGACAGTCCCAGCCAGTATTTTACCAGGAGTCTGGTAAGAGAGAAAGGGAGGAAGAGTCATGCAATTTCCATTTAAACTGAGAATCTTTTCCCTGGAAACCCAGAGGCCTCTGTGGTGGTCTCCTGCTGTTTGCTTCTTTTTGTACGTCTTATTTGGAGGATGGCGTGATTATTCTCTAAACATATTACTGCAGCTCTTCCAGCAGATTCTCTCTTCTAGGAATGTCACAGAAGAATTACCATGTAGTGCTGGCATGGGGCCTCACCCAGCAGGAGCCAATTATTTTAAAAATTTCCAAGCAAATCAGATCAGTGTTTTGCAAGTTACCAGCCAAGAATCTTCAGAAGGTTATGTGGCATTCCTTTGCTACAATATGTGTTGCTGGCCTAAATGTGTACAAATCTCACCATCCCCAGGTCTGTACCCCTAGCTCCAGGGTTCTGTTAGGACACCAGCTCACGCCCATTTGCAGTAATCTAATTGGATAATTTCACATATCAAAACTGTAAATAGATGTTTGACCAGATCAGATCATCACATTTCCTAATTAGGCAGCACAGACTCCCCCTTGCCAGATGGATTGAGCCTCACCTATTTGTGACACAACTTAATCACACTTTGCCTTGCTGTCAAGGCTGTGTTTCAGGGGGGAAATATGTTCTTTGGCTAGATTAAATACATGACATCCAAATCTGGCATCTCCAGCTAAAAGACTTTGCTGAACTGGAACATGTAAGAGTATATGTCATGGTTAAAATGCATTAGCAATCAGCAAAAGGGGAGATTCTGCCACGTCTGATTTGAATTCTTAACAAAACCATTTGTTCATGGAAAGAATGAACTCTGCTTTCCTTAGTTAGCACATGAAATGGGTATTCAAAAATATTTAGCCTGAGTGATAAAAGAGTAAGCACAAGATCAATGTATCGCAGTGCCAGTTTTTGTTGCTTATTTCTTTAAACTGTCAGGCTGTCTGGAGATGGGTCTGTCCCCAACGACAGGTGCTCCAAAGTAGCAAAGAGTTTATGTCACTTAAACAACAACTCTAAGGCTTCATGTCTCTTTCCATCAGGCATTTCTCCTGCTGTCAAAGTTCTTTCTTGTAAAATTTCATTTTGTTTCTTTTTATTTATTCTGTTATTAAGAGAGGTAGGGCTCCCTTGGTTACCAGTTTCCATATGTCATAAAACTT
This sequence comes from Galeopterus variegatus, assembly GCF_000696425.1. Lineage (NCBI taxonomy): Eukaryota > Metazoa > Chordata > Mammalia > Dermoptera > Cynocephalidae > Galeopterus > Galeopterus variegatus. The sequence goes on along the minus strand of NW_007727758.1, from coordinate 423,981 downwards.
GTACTAATTGGAAAGTACAGGTTCATTTCAATGTTGAGGACCCAGTAGAAAAACATTTTTTAAAACTCATCATGAAAATACTTGAGAGGTTTTAGTCTATACTTTTGCCTAAACAGAGTTGTTTTCTTTGATTTTATGGATGATACATTATAACGGGGTCTAAGGGCATATTACTATCATTTTGCAGAATTATCCCTTTAGGAGATCAACCTGAACCTGTTCTGATCTCCAGGCATACATTTCTGAACGTGGACCACTACACTTAGAAGGTTTTTTTGTTGCTGTTTGTTTATTTCTATTTTCCCCTTTCTCCTATAAGACACTACACTTAGAAGGTTTTTTTGTTGCTGTTTGTTTATTTCTATTTTCCCCTTTCTCCTATTTTTATCTTAAAAATGTACTCCTGTTCTTTGAGATACTAATTTAGGTTATTTTCAGTTACAGACAGTCCCAACTTAACAGTGGTTCAACTTAAGATTTTTTGACTTTACAATGGTACAAAAGCAATACACATTCAGGAGAAAGAAACTGTACTTTGAATCCCCACACAACCATTCTGTTTTTACTTTCAGTACAGTATTCACTAAATTACATGAGATATTCAACACTTTATTATAAAATAGACTTTGTGCTAGATGATTTTGCCCCATTGTAGGCTAGTGTAAGTGTTGTGAACACATTTAAGTTAGGTTAGGCTAAGCTCTGATGTTCAGTAGTTTAGGTGTATTAAATGCATTTTTGACTTAAGATATTTTCAATTCATGGTGGGTTTAATCGGGATGTAACCCCATCATAAGTCAAGGAGCATCTGTATTTCCCAGCCCATAAGTAGAAATGCATCATATTAACGCTAAAACTTAAA
>NW_007727758.1:419794-422387 GCF_000696425.1 Galeopterus variegatus | reverse complement strand
CAAGCTTGGCCAGTACTCCTGAACTGATTGTCCACACCATGGCTTCTTGTTACAGGTCCCTGGATCCTTAATGCTGCAGAGCTGCAAGTCTGTCACTGCCATCTCAGAGCAGATCACCTTTAGGGTCAAGAAGAAATATCACTTCTCTCTACATTTTTCTCAAATGAGGGCTTTGGTGGGGGGAGGCAGGGGCGAGCCCAAGGTTGCTGCTGGGATCCCATTGGCAGAGCTCATGGGCATAGCTCTCTTCTCATCCTTGGCCCTTTCACTGCTGGGCAGCGCAAGCCATTGCTGGCCATCTCATTGGACTGGGCTGAATTGCCTTTGCTCTGCTTAGGTGGACCTGCAGGAGATTCACAGGAGGCAGAGGATGCCCTTGGGGCTTACTGTGCCATGGCAACTCCAGTCTGTAAGGAGGTGAACTGTGACACTCATTGGGGAGGGTGCTGTGATTCAGGCTGACAGCATGTCCCAGCTGGGTGGCTCAGATCCCTAAATATTACAAAGTTCTGTGAATCAGTCTTTTCAGCTCACACACACTGCCCCTTTTCTCCCTGAGGGTACACACAGCACCATGGTGGCTGGGCTGGGCTGGCTTCCCACGACAGCTGCAGGTTGCATCTGGAGCCACCAGTTCCCCTCCTTCCTTTAGTTCTGAATCTGCGTGTGACTCACAGTGACAGCCTCCTTTCTCATGGGCCCATCTTCCTTCCCTGAATCTCACTTCTGCTGAGAATCCCCCAGGGCACTGTATCCCCTGATCACTCTCACCTTCTATGGATAGGGCTCCAGCTGTTATGCCCAAGAGACTGTTTATCCCCCATTTAAATCAAATGACAGGAGAGGGGAAAAAGCATTAATTAACTCCACATGCCTGACATATTGAGATCATCTCTGCTCACAGACCAAGGTTTTCTGTTATCTTCCTTCACCTTATAGAAAGAACCTTGTGTTTCATAAGCTGCCTTTCCAGGTTTAAATCATATTTTCTTTTTAACAAAGGCCACAGAGTAGTGAAAATTATATATTTTTTACATTTTAATTTTTTAAGTAGCTTTATTGCAGTGTAATAGGTATATAGTAAATTGCACGTTTAAAGTGTACAATTTGACATGTTTTCACATATACTTGTGAAACCATAGCCACAAATCAAGATAATGAATATATTCATCATCCCCCCACATTACCTCTGTACCCCTAAGTCTTACTTTCTCTCTTTTTTAAAAAATCTGGTTTCTTTCACTTAGTATAATTATTTTGAAATTCAAACCTGCCATTGTATTCATTAAGAGTTCATTCCTTTTTGTTTTGGGGTAATATTCCAAAGTACAGATATACCACAGCTTGTTTATTCAGTCCCATGTTGATAAATATTTGGGTTATTTCCATTTCTGTGCTATTGCAAATAAAAGTGCTATCGATATTTACATGCGAGCCTTTGTATGGACATATGATTTCACTTAAATTGGGTATAGATTTAGGTGAAATGAAATGGCTGTTTCATTTTATGGTAGGCACGTATTTAATTTTTAAAGAAACTGGCAAACTATTTTCCAAACTGGTCATACTATTTTACACTCCCACCAGCAGTGATTGGAAAGTTTTAGTTCCTTCACAGCCTTACCAACACTTGGTATGATCAGTCCTTTTAAGTTTAGTTATTCTAGTAGTTTATAGTGCATGTTGTTGTGGTTTTAGTTTGTATTTCTCTAAAGTTAAATGATGTTGAGTATCTTTTCAAGTTTATATTTGACATCCATGTCTTTTTTGATGAAGTGTTCATTCAACTCTTTCGCCCATTTTATTAAAAAAATTTGAAATTTTCTTACTTAGTTTTGGGAGATCTTTACATATCTCGGATAGAGGTCCTTTATATACGTGTTTTGCAAATATTTTCTACCAGTCTGTGGCTTGTCCTTTTATTCTCATAACAGCATCTTTTTATCTGCTGATTAATAATTTTTAGTTAAGTACCTGTTACAATAATATTATCTTGGATATAATGAGTTAAATAAAATATATTAGTAGTATTAATTCACTTGTTTCTTTTTATTTTATTAATGTGCACCTGGAGTTAACCAAACTATAAAGTGGAGGGAACAATTCTCCAGACTGCCAAATGTGCCTGAGACTTTTGACACCAACAGCAAGGAGTTAGAGTCCAACTACAAAGTTAGAAGGAAAACCACCATCACTTTAGGTACCAAATGCAAGTTTATGGGGTTTCCAAAACCACTCTGAGTTTTGACAGTTCTTTTGAAGAACACTCAGAACTCACTGAAAACTATTATACTTACAGTTATGGTTTATTGCAGGGAATGAATACAGATTGAAATCAGCTGAGGGTAGAAACTCCTAGGGCAGAGTCTGGGAGGATTCCAAATATGAAGCTTCCATTGTCCTCAGGGCATGTTACTCTCCTGGTGTCAATGTGTGACAGTACATATGGTGTATAGCTAGGGATGGGAGCTCACTCAAGCTTCGGTGTCCAGAGTTCTTGTCAGGGCTTCATTACATAGGCATGACTGATTTATTGCTTTCCCACATGATTGAACTCAGCCTCCAGGTCAGCTGATGCTGATAGCCCCCACCC
>NW_007727758.1:415320-419373 GCF_000696425.1 Galeopterus variegatus | reverse complement strand
AACTATTATACTTACAGTTATGGTTTATTGCAGGGAATGAATACAGATTGAAATCAGCTGAAGGTAGAAACTCCTAGGGCAGAGTCTGGGAGGATTCCAAATATGAAGCTTCCATTGTCCTCAGGGCATGTTACTCTCCTGGTGTCAATGTGTGATAGTACATATGGTGTATTGCTAGGGATGGGAGCTCACTCAAGCTTCGGTGTCCAGAGTTCTTGTCAGGGCTTCATTACATAGGCATGACTGATTGATTGCTTTCCCACATGATTGAACTCAGCCTCCAGGTCAGCTGATGCTGATAGCCCCCACCCTACATCACATGGTTGGCCTTCCTGGTATGGCCAGCCTCCACCCTAAACAAAGATACTCTTATCAGGAACAACATAGGGTACCTTCTAGAAGCAAAGGCAAAAGTTAAACTTCTTTTGGGACAAGGCCAAATTCTTTAATACACAATGTGGCTATTAGAAAATGTTAAATTACTTATGTGGCTCACATTGTAGTTTTATTAGATATAAATTGTCTGTACCTTTCCATAGCCAAAATTCTTATAGTTAGTCCTATTATACTAAATATATAAATTTAGATTTATATAGCCAAGTTCTGCTATCTTCTGCCATCTTAAGTATTTCTTTTTCTTTTTCATTTACAGTATGACCTATTGGGAACTTTCTCCACTGTTATTCCTCTTTCCTAGTCAGTTTAGGGAAACTGAATATATTTGCATTTTTACCTGGTCTATGTTCGGCTAAACCATCTGGCAGATGTCTAAGTAAATAAATTCTCTCCATGCTTGGAGCTCTATTTTTCTCCATGATGAACTCATCATTTTGGTAATCTTAAATCATTGTCTAGAAAAATACTGACATCATCTAATAACCAAATTTAAATTGAACATATCTTACTTTCTCTTTCATAGTCTGTACCTCATATGTGAAAAAAGAAGCCCAAGGTTTGATAGACCCTAGATATGCCCTCTAGGTCTTTTTCAGTTTTCCTCATCTTTTCAAAATAGCAAAATTGGAATCATTTTGATAACTCTCACCAGGTCCCCTGTGTAATTGCCCTTCCCAATTAGGTATTCCAGGACAACATATAGCTCTCTCTTGGTCACTATTTTGACTGTTGATCAGATATAAAATTGTTGGCTGATGCACCATTTATTCAATGCCTGTGGTGTGATATTAAGTAAGAGTATAAAAAGATGAAGGAGAAAGTTTCTTCCCCCAATGAGTTCTTAGCCTATAATGAAAACTTGACAAAAAACCCTACATTAGGAACTTATTCCACAGTATTATTAATCTTTATCTGGTCAGAGAAAAAGAGAGCTGTTAGTTTTGACAAGCTCTCAATTAAGACAGAACCACTCTTTAGGAATGTGTGCTGCAGCCAACTGGGTTAAAGCAACTCAATTGTCTGTGTCTTTGCAACTGGGATTCCTAAATCCTGGATCTTGTGAGATTAAAACAGGCCTATAATTATGTTTAGACTTGTTCATCTTCTTACACCATTCTACTCTGTCATGGGGCATATAGTAATGGAAATGTATACAAGTTGTTTTTATAAGAACATTTGAATGGGGATGATAATCACTAATGCAAAGCCAAAACAACTAAGTTGCTCTGCTTCGATTAGCTCTGGAGGTGAGCTTTGTATGAGAATCTTCAGGCTCAAGCAATTCTTTAACAATGTCTTTTCAATCCATTGACCCCTAGGTTATGGGGTTCATTGATCAGTTTCGTTGATCTATTTGTCTATCTTGGTATCAATACAAAACTGTCTTGATTATTGTAGCTTAGTAACAAGTCTTGAAATCAGGTAGTGTCAGTTCTCACACTTTGTTTCTCTTTATCAAAGTTGTTCTGGCTATTCTAGGTCCTTTGCATTTCCATAAGAATTTTAGAACCAGTTTGCTGAGATTTTATCAGGATTGCATGAATCTATAGATCAATTTGGTGAGAAATGACATCATTAAAATATTGAAATATTTGAACCATGATCACAGTATTATCTCTCCCTACTTAGGTCTTTAATTTTTCTCAACATCTTAGAGTCTTCTATGTATAGGTATTGGCATTGTTTGTTTTTCTATTGCAAGTGGTATCCTGTAATTATTTCAATTAGTTCTAGTAGCTTTTTTGCATATTGTATTGTATTTTCTACATAGACAATCATGTCATCTGCAAATAAAGACAGTATTATCTCTTCCTTTCCAGTATAGATGCTTTTTATTTCTTTTTCTCCCTTATTGAAATGGCTAAAACTTCCAGTACAATGTTGAATAGAAGTGGTAAAAGCAGATATCCTTGAATTGTTCCTGATCTTAAGAAGATAATCATTCAGCCTTTTACCATTAAGTATAATGTTAGCTGTGGGTTTTTCATATATGCCATAATGGATCAAAGAAATTCATTCTGTTTCCAGACAGCTAAGAGTTTGTGTTCCTGATCTTAAGAAGATAATCATTCAGCCTTTTACCATTAAGTATAATGTTAGCTGTGAGTTTTTCATATATGCCATAATGGATCAAAGAAATTCATTCTGTTTCCAGACAGCTAAGAGTTTGTTTTTTTTTTTTAATCATAAATGGAGGTTGAACTTTGTCAATTGCCACATCTATTGAAATAATTATATGGATTTTTTTCTTTATTAGTTAATATGGTAAATTATATTGATTTAAATGTCAAACCAACAGTGCATTCTTGAGGCAAAACCCACTTTGTCATGATGTATTATCTTTTTTATATCTTATTGGATTTAGTTTGCTAAAATTTTGTTAACAATTTTTGCATCTATGTTCATGAGGAACATTGTTCTGTAGTTTTCTTGTAATGTCTTTGGTTTTGTATCAGGGTATTGCTGGCCTCATAGAGTGACTTGGGAAGTATTCCTTCTTTTTCTATTCTCTGGAAGTGTTTGATATAATTCATAGGTGAAGACATCTGAGCCTGGAGTTTTCTTTATTTAAAGGTTTTAACTGTGAATTTATTTTCTTTAGTAGATATAGGGCTATTCAGGCTACTTCTCATTGAGTGATCTTTGGTAGTTTGTGTATTTCAAGAGAATTGCTCATTTTTTGTTAAGTTGTTTAATTTTTTAATGTAAAGCTGTCTTTATTATCCTCCTAATATCTGTAGGACTCTCTTTAGTGATGCCATTTCATTCCTGATATTGCTGATTTGGTTCTTCTCTCTTTTTTTCCTGATCAGTCTGGCTAGAGGTTTCATTGATTTCCTCTATTGTTTTCTCTGATTTCTCATTCATTGATTCCTACTCTGATATTTATTATTTTCTTTCTTCTGCCTAATACTGGTTTTATTTATTCTTCTATTTGTAGTTTCTTAAGATAAAAACTCAGGCCATTGTTTTGAGCCTTTTCTTTTTTTAAATATTATAGGTGTTTAGTGCGATAGATTTTACCCAAGTACTGCTTTAACCTCATCCCTTAAAATTTGATATTTTGTGGATTTTTTCCATTTAGTTGAAAATACTATTAATTTCTTTTGACTTTTTCTTTGACCCAGTATGCCATTTAGTTTACAAATATTTGGGGATTTTCCAAAGACATTTTTGTTGTTGATTATAAATTTAATTCCATAGTGGCCAAAGAACATACATTGGATGACTTGAATGCTTTTAAATTTTAAATGTATTGAAACTTATTTAGTGGCACAGATTATGGTTTATTTTGGTAAAAGATCTGTATTCATTTGAAGAGAATGCATATTAAATGGAGTGTTTTATAAATGTCAATTAGGTCAAGTTGATTGATTGTGTCATTCAAGTCTTCTATATCCCTGTTTTTTTTATTGTTGACAGATGGGTATTAAAATCTCTTATTATTAGTCTTTGCAGTTCTATAATTTTTTGCTTCATATATTTTGAAACTCTATTATTAGGTGCATAAGTATTTAGGATTATTATTTTTATGTTCTCCTGATGAATTGACACCTTTACCATTACAAAATGATTTTGTTTACCTATGGTAGTATTTTTTGCCCTGGTATATAATACTAATATAAACACAACTTTCTTTCAATTAGTTAAAAAAAA
>NW_007727758.1:383035-414519 GCF_000696425.1 Galeopterus variegatus | reverse complement strand
GAACTCTCATACACTGTTGGTGGGACTGCAAAATGGTGCAGCCTTTATGGAAAATAGTATGAAGGTTCCTCAAACAACTATGGATAGATCTACCATCTGACCTAGCTATTCCACTGCTGGATATATACCCAGAGGAATAGAAATCATCATGTTGAAGAGATACCTGTACTCACATGTTTATTGCAACTTTATTTACAATAGCCAAGAGTTGGAACCAGCCTAAATGCCCATCATCAGATGAGTGGATAAGGAAACTGTGGTATATCTAGACAATGGAATACTACTCTGCTATAAAAAAAATGAAATACTACCATTTGCAGCAACATGGATGGACTTAGAGAAAATTATATTAAGTGAAATAAGCCAGGCACAGAAAGTGAAATACCACATGTTCTCACTTATTTCTGGGAGATAATAAAAATAAATAAGTAAATAAATAAACAAAGGGGGGGAAGAAGACACAACAATCACAACAATTCCTTAATTTTGTTTACACATGTGAATAGATATGATGTTGATGAAGGGGAGGGGGGAGAGAGGGAGGAAAAGGAGGAATTGATAAAGGAACCTGAAATCAACTATATTGTATATTGATGATTTAAAATAAATAAATAAATAAATAAAAGTGCAAAGACCATTCTTATGTCAAGGACCATACAAAATCAGGCTGCAGGACAGATTTGACCAGTAAGTCTTAGTTTGCATAGCCCTGGTCTAGACCACTTATATTTAATGTGATTATTTACATTGTTAGGTTTTGAAATATATCATCTTTCTATTATTTTCTCCTTGTGCTATCTTGGTTTGTTGTTCCCTTTCTCCACTCTTTGTGACTTCTACTGAGTGTTTTCGCTAATCTTATATATACCTCATTTTAGGATTATTAGGTATTTCATTGTTTTGTATTTCAATGCTTGCTTTAAGGTTTATAATTTGTGTCTTTAATTAATCCCAGCCTACCTTTAAATGATATTATGCAATATCACTCATATATAAGAAGCTTAATATTGTGTACTTACATTTCTCCTTTCCCATTCTTTGTGTTAATGTTGTTATACTTTTAACTTTTACATATGTTATAAACCTCATAATATCATTATAATGTAGGCTTAAAAAATTGTTTTTAAAGAGATTTAAATAATAAGGAAATTTTATATTTATCTATGCAGTTGTCATTTCCAGTGCTATTTTTTCTTTTGTATGGATTGAGATTTCTATTTGGTTTCATTTTCCCTCTGCCTGAAGGACTTTCTTTAACATTTCTTGTAGTACAAATTTGCTGATAATAAATTCTTTCAGTTTTTGTATGTCTGAAAAAGTATTTGTTTTGACTTTGTTTCTGAAATAGTTTCACTAGGTGTAGAATTCTAGGTGACAGTTTTTTCTTTCGCTACTTTAAAGATGCTGCCCCACTCCCTTTTCATGTGCATTGATTCTGATGAGAAATCTGCTGTCATTCTTGTCTTTGTTTCTTTGTATGTAAGGTGTCTCCTCTACCCCACCCTTGGATTGCTTTTAAGACTTTCTCTTAGCACTGGTTTTGAATAATTTGGTTATGATGTGCTTTGATGTAAATTTCTTCCTGTTTCTTGTGCTTGGGATTTGGGCTTCTTATATTTGTGGGTCTACAGTTTTCATCAAGTTTAGAAAAAAATTGGCCATTATTTCTTCATTATTTTTCCTTTTTCTTCCCTCACAGACTCTAGTTACATGAATATTAGACTGCTTGAAATTGTCCCATAGCTCATTTTATCAAATTCTTTTTTCTCTGTGTGTTTCATTTGGGATAGTGCTATTGCTATATCTTTTTGTGTCCTAATCTTTTCTTCTGCAAAGTCTAATACACTGTTGATCCCATCCAGTATAGTTTTTATTTCAGACATCATAGTTTTCATCTGTGATTTTATTTGGGTCTTTTAAATATCTCCCACATCTCTACTTAACTTTTTGAACATATGGAAATAAGTTATAAGAGCTGTTTTAATACCCTTTTCTGCTAGTCTAACATCTGTGTCTGTTCTGGGTTGGTTTCAATTGATTGATTTTTTTCCTCATTATGGGTCACATTTTTCTGCTTCTTTGAATGCCTGTTAGTTTTTGATTAGATGCCAGACACTGTAAAGTATCTTCTTGGGTGCTGGCTGGGTATATATTTATGCATTTGTGTAAATATTCTTAATCTTTTTTCTGGGACAAAGTTCAGATACTTGAAAACACTTTGATCCATTTTAGTATTGCTTTTGAGATTTGTTAGGCAACACCAAAGCAGCATTTCATCTAGAACTAATTTTGCTAATTCTGTTCTTTCTTACTCCATCTTGGACAGAGGCAGAGGTCTTTTTGATAAACTTTTAATTTTAGGAAAACTGTTGGAGGCCTAAAAGAAAATTGTACTACCAAAGTTGCCAGCGTTTAGGAGTCAACCCTGTCTAGATCAGTATTCCAATCTTCTTAATTCTCTGGATAACTTTATTATCCTCCCATATTTTCTTTTTTTAATAAGTAGATATATCCATAAGTAATAATCCATATTCTCACTCTTTTACAGAATTTTACCTTTTTCCTTCTAGTTTACATGCACAAGGGTACTTCAAAACGTTCATGGAAAAATGGAATTAAAAGATTATAAAAATCTTTCCACGAACTTTTTGAAGACCCCTTGTGCGTGTGTGTGTGTATCTTTTTTAACATATGTGTTTATGTATAGTGTGTGTGTGTGCATGTGTGTGTGTGTGTAATTTTGCAATTTGTCTGGTCTGTGATGCAGAGCAAGGGGTGGACTTAAGCAATATTCTAAGGGATAAGATTTTGAGTGAGCCTTTATCCATATGTTCCAGTTTCTACTGCTGTGTAACAAATTACTTTAAAACTAAATAGTTTTTTAAAAACATTTTTCATTACATTCATGGATTTTGCAAGTCAGGAATTCATACAGAGCACAGTGAGTGGTATGGTGTTGGCTTATCTCTCTTTCATGATGTCTGATACATGGGCTGGGAGTCTCAATGGCCAGGAACTAGAATCTTCTGGAGATGTTTTTACTCACATATTCAGTAATTTATACTGGCTGTCATCTGCAACCTCATTTGGGGCAGTTGACCAGAGCATCTACCTATGGTCTCTCCCTATGCCCTGGGCTTTCTCACAGTGGTCTCAGGGTAATTGGACTTCTTATATCATGGCTCAGGGCTTTAAAAGCAAGTGTTCCCTGTGTACAAAGGTTGAAAGTGCATCACCTTTTGTGACCCTGCCTTGGAAGACACACATCATTTTTTCTACTTTACTCTATTGGCTAAAGCAGTCACAAGACCACCTACATCCAAGGAAAGAGACTTAGGCTTAATCTATTGACAGAATATTAGGAAGGTTTTATTGCAGAAAGCATGTGAGATGTGAGATATTGTTGCAGTCATCCTTGGAAAATATAAGTCTGCCTCTGGCCACAAAAAATTTACACCCAACTTCACATGCAAAATTCAGCACCCATCCCCCACCCAAGACCTTCAAAGTATCTTCCCATTGTGGCATCACTTCAAAGCCCACAGTTCAAAGCCCAAGATCTTGTCAACTAAATTAGGCCCAGGTGATGATTGGTCTTCTTTGGTTCAACTCTTCTAGTATAGTTCTTCTTTCTCCAAAGATATATGAACTAAAGAGACAAGTTTTCTGCCCCCTGCTCACACACACACACCCAGGCGACATAAGCATATTATAATTACTATAATAATAGTCTGATTCTAAATGTGGAAAAATGAAAGGCACACAGCAGTCACTGGTCCATAGCAATTAAAAAATCCAGCCAAGCACATGTTGTCAGTTCTTTAATTAGGGCTCAGTCCTACTCCCTGGAGTTATCCTCCATGACTCTTGGCTTTGCTCCCTCAGCTCCTAGTTACACCCTCTGAGCTATCCTTCTTTTCTCATAGAAAATCTTTCATGTTTGCAGCTAAGTAGCCTTATCAGCCTGCTTCCTGCCCATAAAAGCTTAGAGAATCAAAGTCCTCTGTTCACTTTTTATTTTCTCTGTACCTTTCTGTAGCAACTGGTACAATTCCATTAAAAATTTTTGTGGGCTACTTGTGTATTAACTTATAATACACTTCATTGGTTAAACCCCACACTCGAAAATCTCTTTGAGATTAGCCCTCCTTTACCTTGAGATCTCTATGAGACAACACTCTTAAGAATCTTAGAAACTGTATTGTATTGTTTAATGGAGAAGGTCTGCAAGGAATACCCTTAAAATACTTAGAAGGCCTCTTTTCTATTTGAAAGAGTCTATGAGGTATTAGCTTAGATCTTTCTAAGGTCGTAACATAGAGTTTTACAGTCACACTCTTGGCTTCATGTTTACTGTGAGTATGTGATCACAAATCCACATATGACTCACATATTCACATTTGTGAATAGATATTTTTATATTTTAGCACCTGGATTTAATCTTCACCTTGAAGCTATTTCTGTTTTTGAAAATTTTCTGCTATGAGAGAATGCCTTTGTCTTTCCTCTAAATTTTTCTTTAAAACTTAGTCGTTCCTATACTGGCAAGATGGCTGACTAGAGGCAGCCAGTCCTCACCAATAATCCAATACAAGTCAAAGGCAACAAATAGCTAGTCACCTGAAGAGTAGAGTGTCTAGGAGAAAACAATGGAATCCAGCTAAACAGTGAGGAAAACCCCCTAAGACCTGGAAACTCAAGACAGCAACATAGAAGAATAAGAGAACCTCCTGACCAGGACTGGTGACAGGGGGGAGTGGAGAAACAATGAACATCTAGGAAAAGGCAGGTAGGAGTGTGGGCCCAGAGGCCAGTGCCCCACCATAGAAACCTGCAAACCAGGCTGCAGGGTAACTGTGCAGCCCTTGTGGACAGAGCCCAGCATACGGAGTGTCTAAGAGCCCATGCAACTGTATTTTCCCAGAGGGGAACTATACATGAAATCATCCCCTCCTCCCTTTGTTCCAGGCTGCCTCTGGATGTTGCCATTTTGGGATAGGAGACAGGGGAGTTCAGAGTCCTGCCAACCCAGAGGCTTGCACACCTTGGCAGAGGGCTTGGTGGGGGGAAGAGTGGGCCAGCTTCCTGAATAAACACCCTCCTTCCCCTGGGAGCTCAGAACCCTGTTCAACATAAGGGAGCAGCCCATGCCAGTGGAGAGTGGGGGGAGCACAACTGTTATCTGGATCCACTTCCTCCTTTCACCCCCCCCAGCTCAGAGCTCCACCTGACTCAATGCCCCACACCTGCACCAGTAGATGGCAAACAGGGTCTGCTGCACCAATCCCCTGCACTGGCTGCCTGGATCCATGCCCTCCTCAGCTCAGAGCTCCACCTGACTCAATGCCCCACACCTGCACCAATGGATGGCAAACAGGGTCTGCTGCACCAATCCCCTGCACTGGCTGCCTGGATCCATGCCCTCCTCTCCCAGGAGCTCAGAGCCCTGCTCAACCGAACACACCATCCCGGCCAACCGAACACACCATCCCGGCTCAACCGAACACACCAACCGGCCACCATGAACAGTGTGCAGGGTCTGTGCCACTACCCTGTGCCAAATGCCTGGACCCACGCCATCCTACTTTGGGAGCTCAGAGGTCTGCCTAAGGCAGCAAGCTCACCAGCACCAGCAGAGAGCATGCCAGGGGTGTGCAAACAGCCTAGATCCATGCCATCTTCCCCAGGACCTCTGTCTGACACAGTGACCTGCCTGCATCAGTGGAGAAGGTACAGGATGTAAACTAGCACTACCATGCTCACCCAGAACCAAACCTATGAAGCCTAACTTGACTATCAATATAAAACACTTCTACAGGTAAGAGTCTCTCACTGCTACAACCACTCCAAAAATTACAAGAGACAATATGCCTTGGTTTGAATAACCCTCCACAACTTAATCCCCACTATAGCTGTTGAGGGCAGGAAATCCTATTATGGTAATTGAAAGGTGGGGCCTTAAAGAGATGATTAGATTGTAGGACCATGCCATAGTGCATGGATTAATAATGGTAGTCAGGGGCATGGTTCTTAGTGCTTAACAAGAACAGCACATGAGAGGTTAATTCTCTCTCTGCTCCACCATTTTCTGCCATGTGAGACCCTGGATCACTGTTACCACCACCAAGGCCTTCAACAAATGTGTTCCCTGGACTTTGGACTTCCCAGCCTCTGAAACTGTAAGCAATAAATTTTGTTTTCTTACAAATTACCCAGTTCTGTGTATTTTGTTATAAGCAACAGAAACAAACTAATATATGACTACATCACCAGATGCCCAGACATCAGTGCAGAGATATCAGAAGCATGAAAAAACAGGGAAACATGACATCCCCAAAAGAAGACTACAGTTCTCCAATACCAGACCGCAGACAACAGGAAATTGGAGAATTGCCTGAAGAGAAATACCAAATAGCAATGTTAAGGAAACTCAACATGATGAGTGAAAAAATAGGAAAGAATTAAGCAGAAATCCTGGAACTGAAGAATTCATTCAACAGAATAAAAAATACGACCAAGAGCATAAGCAGCAGGCTAGACAAGCAGAAGAAATAATTTTTGAACTAGAAGACAGGCTTTTTGAATTAACACATTTGGACCAAAAAGAAAAAGAAAAAAGAATTTTAAAAAATGAAGAAAGCCTATGAGATCTTTCTGATAGCCTTAACCATACAAATATTCTTATTATAGGTGTAATGGAAGGGGAGGAAAAAGGAAAAGGCATCAAAAGCTTGTTTAGTGAAATAATAGCTGAAAACTTCCCAAGTATTGCGAGACATACAATTTCAGAGATCCAAGAAGCTCAAAGATCTACAAACAAATTCTACCCCAAAAGGACTTCCCTGAGACACATTATAGTCAAATTGTCAAAAGTCAAAGACAAAGAAAGAATTCTAAAAACAGCAAGAAAAAAACATCAAATCACCTATAAGAAAATCACTATCAGGCTTCTAGTAGACTTCTCAACAGAAGCCCCAAAACCAGAAGAGAGTAGGAGGACATATTCAAAATGCTTAAAGAATAAAACTGCCAACCAAGTATACTATATCTAACAAAGCATTCCTTTATAAATGAAGGAGAAATGATATCTTTCCCAGACAAATAAAATTGTGGGAATTCACCACCACAATACCAGCTCTCCAACAAATCCTCAAGGGAGTCCTACATCTGGAATCAAAAGAACAATATATATCACCATAAATATATGAGAAGGAATAAAAACTGCATAAAAGATGCATAAAAGAAAAAAAGAAAGAAAATGTATCTTATCACTACAAAAACAAAAACAAAAACAAAACACCAAACAGCAAAGACAAGCAATGAAAGGGAGAGAAAGGAACAATATGTATATAAAATAACCGTAAAAAAAATAAAATGGCAGAAACAAGGCAATACCTTTCAATAACAACCCTGAGTGTGAATGGATTAAATTCCCCACCTAAAATATATAGACTTGTTGAATAAACTAAAAAGCTAGACCCAACTATATGCTGCCTGCAGTAAACTCACTTCACCAATAAAGATACACACATAGACTAATAGTGAAGGGATGGAAAAAGATATTCCATGCAAATGGAAACCAGAAACAAGTAAGAGATGCCATACTTATATCAGATAAAATAGACTTCAAACCAAAAACTATAAAAAGAGACAAAGAAGGACATTATATAATGATAAAAAACCAATACAGCAAGAAAATGTAAAAATCATAAATATATATGTACCCAACATCAGAGCACCCAAGTATCTTAACACAATAAAAGTCATATAGGACAAACCCACCACCAGCATCATCCTGAATGAGGAAAAGGTGAAAGATTTTCCTTTGAGAAGAGAAATAAGACAAGGATAACCACTCTTACCACTCCTATTCAACATAGTAATGGAAGTATTAGCCAAACCAACCAAGCAAGAGAAAGAAATAAAGGGTATCCAAATTGGAAAAGATGAAGTCAAATTGTCCTTGATTGAAGATGACATGATCCTATACATAAAAAAAACCTAAAAACTCTACCAAAAAATTCCTAGAGCTGATAATTTCAGTAAAGTAGCAGAATACAAAATCAATACACAAAAATCAGTAACGTTTTTATACATTAACAATAAACAAGCAGAAAAAAATCATGAAAACAAGCCCATTTACAATAGCCACCAAAAGAAAAAAAATCTAGAAATAAATTTAACCAAGAAGGTGAAAGATCTCTACAATAAGAACTACAAAACACTGCTGAAGGAAATTAAAGAGGACACCAAAAGATGGAAAGACATTCCACATTCGTGGATTAGAAGAATTTTCATTGTTGAAATGTTCATACTACTCAAAGCAATGTACAGATTCAATACAATCCCCATCAAAATACCAATGACATTCTTCACGGAAATAGAAAAACAATCCTAGCATGCATGTGGAACAACAAAAGACCACAAATAGCCTAAGCAATCCTGAGCAGAAAAAATAAAGGCAGAGGCATTACACTACTCGACTTCAAATTATACTACAAAGCTATAGTAACCAAAACAGCTTGGCTCCAGCATAAAAACATACACACAAACCAATGGAAAAGAATTGAGAACCCAGAAATCAACTCACATACTGATCTTTGAAAAAGCCACCAAGAACATACATTGGGAAAAGGACAGCCTCTTTAGCAAATGGTGCTAAGAAAATTGGATATCCATGTGTAGAAGAATGAAACTAGACCAGTACATCTCACCATATACCAAAATCAACTAAAAAATGGATTAAAAACATAAATCTAAGGCTTGAAACTATAAAACTCCTAGAAGAAACATAGAGGAAACACTTCAGGATGTAGGACTGGGCAAAGAGTTTATGAAGAAGACCTCAAAAGCACGGGTGACAAAAGTAAAAATAAACAAATGGGATTATATCAGACTAAAAATCTTCTGCACAGAAAAGAAAACAATCAACAGAGTAAAAAGACAACCTACAGAATGGGAGAAAATATTTGCAAACTATATACCCAACAAGAAATTAATGTCCAGAATATACAAGAAACTCAAATAACTTAACAGTAAAAAACCAAATAATATGATTAAAAAATGGGCAAAGGAGCTGAATAGACATTTCTCAAAAGAAGACATACAAATGGCCTACAGATGTGTGAAAAAAAATGCTCAACATCACTCAGGATCAGGAAAATGCAAATCAAAACCACATTGAGATATCATCTCACCCCAGTTAGACTGGCCATTATCAAAAAGACAGAGAATAACAAATGCTGGCAAAGTTGTGGAGAAAGTGGAATGCTTCTACACTGTTGGTGGGACTGTAAAGTAGTGCTGCCATTATGTAAAACAGTATGGAGTTTTCTCAAACAACTACAGATAGAGCTGCCATATGATCCAGCAATTCCACTGCTGGATATATATCCAAAGGAATGGAAATCATCATGTCATAGGTATACCTGCACTCCCATGTTTATCACAGCTCTATTTGCCTTAGCCAAGATATGGAACCAACCTAAATGTCCATCAGTGGATGACAGGATAAGGAAAATGTGGAATATATATGTAATGGAATACTACTCAGCCGTAAAAAATAACGACATTTTGCCATTTGTAGCAACATGGATGAACTTAGAGAAGATTATGTTAAGTGAAATAAGTCAGGCACAGAAAGAGAAATACCACATGTTCTCACTCATAAGTGAGAACTAAAAGATAAGTGATGGAGTTTGGATGTGTTGTCCCCTTCCAAACTCATGTGGAAATTTGATCCCCAATGTGGCAGTGTTGGAAACCGATTGAGTCATGGGAGCAGGTCCCTCATGAATGGGTTTATGCTCTCCCTAGATGGGGGGATTAATGAGTGAGTTCTTACTCTATTAGTTCCCGTGAGAACTTGTTGTTTAAAAGACCCTGGCACCTCCTCTCTCTCTCTTGCTTCCTCTTGCCATGTGATCTGCTTGTACCCGCAGGCTGCCTGCTACTTTCCGCCATGAACAGAAACAGCCTGAGGCCTACGCCAGATGCAGCTGTCCCAGAATCGTAAGCCAAATAAACCTCTGTTCGTTGTAAATTCCCAGTATCAGGTATTTCTGTTATAGCAACACAAAATGGACTAATACAATAAATGAAAGAGAGAGAGAGAGAGAGAGAGAGAGAGAGAGAGAGAGAGAGAGAGAGAGAGAGAGAAAGAAAACAATCGCAATAATACATTGAACTTTCAGAAGCAGAGAACGGAACTGTGGTTACTAGAGGTAGGAAAGGGAGAGAGGGGTTGTAAAGAAACTGGTTAATGGACACAAGATTACATTTTATAAGATGAACATGCTAATTATCCTGATTTGATCATCATGCATTATACACAGGTTTTAATATTCAACTCTCTACCCCACAAATACATATAATCAATTATGTTTCAATAAAAATAAATGAATAAAATGTTATAAACTGAAAAAAAACTGACTAGTCCTTTTTTAGTTCGTTTATATGTATCTTATACATGACTAAAGTAACTCACTTGGCACTTTGACATTCTCAAATGTCAAAAAAATTTCCTTAGCCAAATCCACTAGTTCATTAGGTGTATTTTTATTTTCCATGTCATTGCATTGCAAAAAACAATTACATTGCAAGAAACATTGCAAAAAACAATGTTGCCAAACTTTCTGCCAGTACAAGGGTTGTCTTTTTTCCAGTCTTGTCCTTTTTGTTCTCTGAGCCTTCATCTCTGTCTCCTTAAGTCTGTCTCATGTCTATTGTCAAAGCAATCACAACCTGACATAAGGGAAAGAGAACAGCAAGGTCTTGATGGGGGTGTGACAAGGTCACACTGTGAAAGAGCAAGTGGAATGGGAGATACTACTGCAGCCACCTGTGGAAAATATAATCTGCCACATCACCTATAAAAATTTCAGGGTTTGTAGGCAAGTGCGTTTACCACAAGATGCAAAAAGCCACAAGGAGACACTATTGTAGGATAATTGGGAGAGCAAAGCTGCATGATTGGACTTGTCCCTCCTGTATCTTCTCAGAATGCACTTGCTAGTTTGTATAAGGTCGAGTTGTTATGGTGAGGGTAAGGCAGAAATTCTGAAAAGAAAGGGCAAAGAATAGATGGCATACTGAGGTCCCTAAGTTGCTGAGATAACGTGAGCTAGAATGGCCTTTGTGTTTCTCTTTATTACTCTACACCTGGAGGTGTTCACAGACATTAGATAAGTGGTTCTATGTTAACAAAACAGTTCAGTGGAGAGTTTTTTATCATCCCAAATTTGGCCACCTACTCCACTTTCGTATTTCAATGCTTACTTTATTGATATTTAATGAGTATCAATCAGCATTTTACCACTTACTGAGGCTGCTAAAAATATGGTTCTTGACCTAAATTGGCTCAGAATGATGGGCAGAGATAAACCTAACAAATAATTTAAATATATCTGGATAATTTCAAGGGAAGACATTTTTTAAAAAGCAGCTAAGTAGAAGGGTTAAGAAAGGTTTAGTTGCAGGGTGGCTGGCCAGAGTATTTCCAACATTTGGTATAATTCATGAAAAACCAAAATTAACTTAGAGGTAGAGAAGTAGACTATGTAAGTAGTATTTATGGGGGAAGGAATAACAATTGCACGAGAATAGATTAATGAAAGGGCATAGCTTGTTTCAGAAAAAATGAGAAATTCGGTATGGCTGATCCACAAGGGTCCTGTGGGAGAGGTAAGGCTGAAGGTTGGAGCTAGATCACATATCTTTGTATCTTACTTTATGTAGTTTGGTGTTTATTTTATAGGCACTGAGAGGCCAGTAAAGATCCTTAAATAGAAATTCACCAGGAATATGACACTATTGTCAGCAGGAGAGAAAGAAAAAGACTGGTGGCAGAAGGAACTTGTGGAAAGTTGTCACAACAGTTCAGGAGAGAAAGTAGCAAGTGCTAAGCTAAGATAGCAGTGGTGGGGACTCAGGGAAGGGGTCAAGTTCAGAAGCTTATTCTAAAGCAGAATTAGTTGCATTTGGAGACTGATTAGATGTATGGAGCAGAGTCATCGAGACTTCTAGCTTGGGAAGCTCAGTAGACAGTGATGGCATTAACTGAAAGAGAGAATACAGAGATATAAACAAGTTTGTAAAAGTGTGGAGTAGAAAGAGTTTGATTTTGTGCCTGTCAGGTTTATGGTGCCTTTGGAATATTCCAAAAGAGTTGTCCAAGATGCAATTGGAAATACAAGTCTGGAGTTTGGGAGAGAAGTTGAAACTGAAGGGGAATTTGAAATCACAGATGTTCTCATGTTTTAAATTATGTAAGTTTTGGGACTTGGGATTTGTTATTGTGCTAAAATACAGCAAGCCAACTATTGACAAGACTTTGCTCAGTTTTAAACTCAGGAGCCATTCATCACTTCAAAAGATCCAACACCTCTACCTGGAGAACAGTAGGAGAGAGCTTGGGGGCTGGCGTATAGTAGGGGTCAATTGATGATTGGTGAACTGAACTGAGGTTAAAGCCCAGTCCCCTGGAGATCTGTCCCTTACTCATCCACCAATGTACTACTTATTAGAAGTACACCACTCACTTCCTAAGGAAAGAGATGGCTCATGAGAGAAGATACATAGATATTAAGGAAGAGGAAGAGAGTCCAGTAATGAAAGCAGATGATTCATCAGAGATTTTCAGCTGAGGATAAGAGCTATCACTGAGCACAAAACATAGCTGTGAGTTACTGGCAACCAAGGAAAGGAGGAAAGTATGATACATTTATTTAATAAAGCAAAGAATGCCCATTTATCAGGAAGGACAATCTGCTTCCCTGGTATTTAATTCAAGGAAGAACTCAAGAAATAATAATATAAAGACCATCGTCGAAAGCAACATTACAAAAGACCAAATATCATTCTTAATATTGTTCTCTTATCTAAACTAAGTTCATAATGTTAAATACTATTTCTGTGAAGATTTTTCTATGGAGAGTCAATGTGCTTTATTTACCCTGAGCAAATCCTCTGTTCTGTTTCCCCCACAGAAAGGCCAGTCTACTGATGGAGATGAGGAAGTGTAGCTCCAGAGACAGCAGTCCTTGGAGAGGAGGAATGGGAGGAAAAGCATTCTTAGATTGTGTTTAAGTGGAAGTGGAAAAGAAACAATTTATAAGATCACAGCCCTTCTCCAGCTCAGGAGGCAGTGTGAATGGCCCTGAGGGTTATCTGTGGCTTGGGGCTTCTTGCAGTTTTGTAGGAAAAAAGGGAAGACCATGAGAGGATTCCTTGCTTGTTACAGAGTCAGAGAAAGGTCATTTCCAGGAAGACTTTGTCAGTAGAAAGTCCCTGTGGGTTGGAGTTCTGTCCAGCATGGAAACATGGTAGGAAGCCAGGGTTTGGCAACATGGGTGTGTGCCAGCCACCCCAGATTCTCATCTAGTTCCTAGATCAGTGCTCAAGATGCAGGAGGCCTGGGCCGGCCCCGTGGCGCACTCGGGAGGGTGCAGCGCTGGGAGTGAAGCGTCGCTCCCGCTGCGGGTTCGGATCCTATATAGGAATGGCCGGTGTGCTCACTGGCTGAGCGTGGTGCGGACGACACCACACCAAGGGTTGCAATCCCCTTACCGGTCATGAAAAAGACAAAAAAAAAAAAAAAAAAAGATGCAGGAGGCCTGGCTATGGAGTACAAGAAACAAATATGTTATATCTCCTGCACCAACTTCACTTGAGTTGTGATGGCTGCCTCAAACACTGCGTTGAGATTTCTGAGGCCCTTCGTAGGCCCAACAGGAAAGAATATCATGATTGAATAGCCTGCCATAAACATGGGACCAGAGTGATTCCCATAGTTGATTCTTATAACTAATATTAATATAATTAATTACCATCAACATATTAATAGACATGAATACAATTAGCAAAATTAATATTATTTGCCACCCCTGAAGCAACAGGGATGTACATGGACCTTCTAGTGAGTACTGAATCAAGAACCCAGGGACAATTAACATTGCCAGGAAGGAGCAGCAGAAAAGTGAAAGCTGTGACTGATTCTAGAATCCCTCTCCTCCACCTCCACTTGTACATTTTAAGCTAGAGGAGAGAAATTGGTTGTGCTATTAATTTGCCTACCGGCTGTAGTGGCAGTGTGGTACCCTGAAGGAGTCACCTGCTGTTACAATGTACACATTTCTGGGTAGGACTTAAATCTTAGAGAATACTGATAGGGTTTTACAAATGCAAGCATTCTCGGTGGCCACCCAGACAAGGTCAACTAATGAAGCCAGACAGGCATGTCATTGAAGCTTGGTGGGGATTGTCGCCACTTGGAAAGTGAAAATCTGGCCTAAAGACATTCAAAGCCATATTTCTGAAAAACAGTCTGTGTGTGTGTGTGTGTGTGTGTGTGTGTGTGTGTGCGTGCACATGCACGCAATGGGAATGGAGGAGACCCTGCACACACATCTGTGGCTCAATTCAGCCAGTTGGCAACCGATTTGCTACATCTGAACAGGGGATTGAGTGGTTGGGGAATGTGTCAGCTGCACATTTGGCCAATGAGATTGAGGTCACTGGTGAGTGCTGCTAGCACAAATGCTTACTGGGGTGAAGAGAGCTGCTCCATGCTCCTTAACTACCAAAGAGGAGGCAAAGACAGTGTTTTAGCTGCCAGCATGAAGGGGGCTGCCCTGTCTTCTTCCCCAGCGGAGATCAGCCCAGTTACGTAAGGTGGCAGAAGACTCCAAGATGTTCAGGAGCAGAGCCAAGATTGTTCCAAAGAAACTACGTTGTATTTGTTCATAAGCGTGACCAGGCTTTCCCTCCCCGCAGTGGGAATCCAAAGAATTCTAACAACCGATGCAAATGATAACGACTTTAAAGATTTAGAGTTCCTGCTTCTACTTTAATATTTCTGCTGAACATACTTAATATTTCTGCTGATCATCCTGACCAGGTCCTGGTCTTACGGGGACCATAAGGATGAGCTGGCTATAGAAGGACTCTGCAGATAACAAAATGCATTGTCCTGTTGAATGGAGATTTTCAAATCTTGTCCATCTGGATGCAGAATAGCCTCTGTGAACATGACTATTTGAATTTAGCACAATTGTTATTAGGCTGTTCTTTCTGAGAGTAATTGGCCACCTGGTTCATGGCCATCCCTCTAATGTCAGTAATACTGTGATATCGGTATATTAAAAGCTACTTGTCTCCCAGTCTGGCAGACAGCATTTAGAGTATCTAAGAGCTGAATTACACTTAGTGGGTGTTAGTTGCAAAACAGGAAAGCCAGGACCCATATCTCCTCTGGGTCAACCAATGTTAAAATTTGCTCAGTTATAGCCTCCGTCCTACCTAGAGTAAATTATCTTAGCAGTGTGGCCTTTGGAGAAATGACGCCCGTCTCATTTTCTTATGTGAACCAGGAAGGCAGAGTGTCAGCTGTGAGGGAAAATACCCATTAAATGTATAGAATCTGCCAGACGGAGTCATGAAGTCAAATGTGTTTCTGAACTTGGCATTATTTTAACGGGTGAAGTTCAGAATCACATCAGATAAAGGTTTGTTTAATTCTCAATTAGGAATTGTTTTTATGCAGTGTCAGTAGCATGGGACTTTTATGAGCTGTGCTATTGATGGAAATGATGTCCTCATTGGGTGTTGATGAGTGATCTTTTGATTCCCTCCCTATTAACATGCTAATGGTTAGGGGTACAGCCCCTCTCAAAGGCACCTGTTATTCCAAGGATGGATGTCTCTGACCTCCTACATTTCTCCCAAGAGTTTGGGGGAGGAGTGGTGTCTGGGACTCTTCAATGGCCTCATTAGCATATTATAGCTCAACTCCCAAGGGTGATAAATTTAAAGAACATGGAACACAATTAGGAAGATTTTTTAAAGGTTACAAATGGTGGGCGGGTTCTGGGAATGTCTGGATCTGCATGTCAAGGGCATCTAAGTCAGTCCTGAGAACAGCTGGAGCCCAAAGGCCAGCGCTTCTGTGTGCGCTGAATTTACATAAGCTTTGAAGATATTTTTAGCTTCCTGCACTCTTAATATTCTCCTGCTTCTCTCTCACACAAAGCGGGAAGGCTGCAAGCTTAGGATTCTGAGCTTTCGGTCTTCAGAAGTCCTGATGTTGTTTTCTTTCTCAGATCTTCTGAGGATAAGTAGAAGCAGAAATTGATGAAGCAGCCATAAGCCTGCTGTCCTTAAAGCCCTTATATATGGGCACCAGGGGACAGTGGTTTCACTTGTTTCTGGGGACATCTGCTTCCTTGGGATTGCTCATTTAAAAATGAGATTAGCTGAGATGAATACATTTAAGCGTAGTACTACACATACAGGAGCCGAACACATGTATTCTTTTCTTTTCTTCCCTCCTCCCCCTCCCATGTGAAAATGATCTATTTGGGATTCTGAATCAATCAAGGATATGGTAAAGATTGCAGGAATCTTGGGAAGGTAAATATTGACTAATATTTATTGCTCATTTATTAATTCAGCAAGCATTTATCTAGCAGCACAGCATGCCACACATTGAGTTAGGTGAAATCCAAAATGATCAAAGAATAGTTCCCGTCTGTAGCCTAGAAGTCTTAAGTGTGTGTGTATGTGTGTGTGTGTGTGTGTCTGCTGGGAGGTATAGGGTCTTATGCAGGCTGTGACCTCATCATGGTAGTGAGTAAGTTAATTGTCATTCATATCTCCTGTCCCAGTAGACCAAAAGAGAACCAGAGACTCACAGGGCTGAGAGAGGGCTACTGTGAGGAGGCCCGGGTTTGGTCCTGACCCTGCCTCTGAGCAGCTGTGTTATCTTGGACAAGTCAGCACACCCCACAACCCTTCGGGCGAGTGGTAGGATGCAGCAGGAGGTTAGCGGCAGATGCATGCCCTGCACAAACATGTGCACATTGCTCCTTATGTGGGTTCAGTCAAACAAGATGACGGGACAATTCTGCCCCAGGTTGTGAGTTGTGACCCTTGGAAGAGATGATCTTAAGCTTCTTACAGCTCCAGTATTCAAGAATTCTAGGACAGAAAACCACCCGCCACTCTGCCCTGTGCTCTTCCCAGTAGGGCTAACCTGCCATAGGCAATAACTACATGTATAAAATAACACGACAACATAAACCTTTAGAAGAAGAGGGATTTTATTTCTGTGATAGTAACAGGCACTTTGAGAAAGTATTCGGGCAAGTGTCAAGTTACAAAGGAAGGATGAAACGCTGATAGAATCCAGGCTGGATCTAGTTCCAGAAACTTCAGGGCATCTGGTAACCTGGTTTTCCCAACTCTGCAGAGTTGGGTTATGGACCCTCATCCCTGCTGGTCTCTCTTCCCAAGTCCACTTGGTCATCCAATGTACTATGTGCAAACACTGCACTGGACACATGTTCCTCACTAAGGAAGACAGATATGGGGTCTGACTGCAGGAAATACTCCATTTTCTACCTGCATCAGACTCTTTCTGTGGCCATCCCTCAGCCCTCCTCTGCCCTGAATTTGGGGAGTCAAGACTTCCAGGGTCCCTTATGCAGGAGTCTGCCCTGGGAACTTGGCCACCCTGACTTCTGACAACAGAGTGAATAGGACAGTCAGATCCAGGAGACGGAGATGTCCTCAGGGAGACATGGTCTCCAAAGCCCTATCTAGGCCCTTACAGGTCAGGAAGTATAGTCCAGACATGAAAACCCTCAAGGGTGCCCAGCCAGAGGGGTCAGGTGGGGGCTGAACCTGTCTGCAGTCTGCTCTTTGGCTATATGAAGCCTTCTAGCAAAGAGGGGCTTCTTCTCATTCATACAAGGGAGCCTTAGAAGATAGTCCCCTCTCACCCCCAAAGTGAGAATAGAAATAAAGTGAGGATAGAAATAAATTCTTAGCAAATTCTGTGATATCTCCCACTCCCAATCCTATATTCCAACCTTTCTTCAGGCCCAAATTGGACAATGGACGGGCAGGAGTTGGAGGGGCCACTGAAACAGGGTGGATGACCAGGTGGCAGGAGGCAAAGCTCACCTCTTGGCCTCCTGCAGAGCTGCTATCTCCCTGATTCCAGAGAGTGCAGCACAATATACAGATATACACAACAGATATACAGGTGCACACACACAGATCTTCACATGTACCAGCAGACCTGCAGTCACACTCAACATGCTCAGGATCCACCCACACACACACTGTCTGCAGTAGGCACTGGGAAGCCGCACCCGGATACTCCATTAGTAATGAAGGACTTAGTTCCTAGCTGCTGGTAGTGCTGCCAGCAGATAGCCCTCGGCCATCAGCCCTCTGTAGACCACCTTGCCAAGGTCATGTCTCTTCCAGGGGCCCCTTCTGTGCAGTGACTGGTTGGGAGTGGGAGGAGGTAATAAAGGCCTGGGCTCCATGCCCCAGCTCAGGACAGGAAGGGCCATCCCAGCTCCAGAGCTCCCCATGGTATCTGCTAAGGTCTTCCTTGGGACTGCATTTTTAGCTCAAATTCTCCCTCTGCTCAATCCTGTTTCTGTTCCTTCCCTTCCACAAGCGTTGGCCCCAAAGTCACTCCCTAATAATGTGCTAGACTCTGTCTCAGAGGCCACTTCTCAGGCAATCCAGTGTCCAGTGCAGATACACACACTGTCACGTAATCAAAGACACACACACAGACACACTCACTCATGCACACAGATGCACACACATATTCCTCAAGGAAACCAAAGACAGGGAGTCGAGAGGAGAGTTTGCCCCCTAATTACAGCTGTATGAGCAGTCACTTTCACACAATATGAATTTCTTAGGCTCTTTCTTTCAAATACTCACTTTTTTTAAAAAACAAAGGTGAACATTTTATTATTATAATGAGAGAGAAATAAAGGTATTTGTAAAATTATTAATAAAACTAGTTCTTCAAAAAGAACCCTCTATGCACCGGCCCTACCTGCTCAGAACTTGCGGTCTTGCTTTAGACCATCTCTTGTCTTTGGCAAAACCTCCAATGCCTACCCTCTGTTGAGGGGCAGAAGGCTTCCAGGCCTGGCTGTCTTGCAGCTACCCAGCCTCAGCCCTCCTGCCTTACCATGATTGGTGGCCTCTCCGGAGGCTGGCAGAGTAGGATTTCCCAATTTATCACCACCAAACACATGCTGCATTCCCTGACCCCAGCCAAATTTAGACCTTGTGGTTTGAAAGATCCAGTCTACTAACTGCGTTTGTTTTAAAATTGTTACTTATAAAAAACGTAAAGAGCAACCAATCAGAGCTTTGAATCAGCCTCATATAAGTAGCATTCCAGCCAGAAAATGTAATTCCAGTCCCAAACAGATAGGCTTTTTGAAATTAAGGAGAAGTGCTCAGGAAACCTTATTCCTGCCTTTGAGGATCCGATTGGGACATCTGGAAATCATAGATTCCACATCCACATCTCCCCTGCCTCTACGCAAGGCCCTACCCATTGCACAGACGTGGACCGTTGCTTAAGGGACCAGCAGGGTTTTGTGCTCTTCTCTGATGGGAAGTCCTTCCTTGTGTCCAGCTGGAATTTCCACCATGAAACTTCAGTCTTTTTTTTTTGGCTTTGACCTCCCCAGAGGTCAGCAGTCTGCTAGCGCATCATTGCCTGTGTCATGAACTAGGTGAAAGGACAAGGCCTTGGAGCCCCACAGACTTGGACCTGAGCCCTGCCCTGCTGCTCACTAAGTAGACTGAAGCCCTTTGGGCCTCTGTTTTGTCTTCCTTAAGACGAGATAACAATAACAACCTGCCCCGGCTCTTGGAGGGATAAGAGTGATTTGTGTGAAGGCGTTACATAACTTTGGTCCCTCAGCATTCATTTCTTGGCCTTGTTTTCCACATTCCTTCATTCTTCTGTTCTTCTCTAGCCCTCTTCATTCTTCCCCGCTAGCCTTTCTGCACCAGCACATCCCCGGGCCTGGCGCAGCAGCAGGCACGTGGTAAGTGCACAGTGGTTAGATGTTGACTGAATGGATGAAGTAGCAGGATGACTGAGCGCCAGGAGCGTGCTGCAGAGAAGCCTGTACTGGATGGAAGGTTAGACTCAGTCACCTCGAAGGTCCCTTCCAGCCCATAGACTATGACCTGAAGATTCCAGAATCGATGGGCACTTTTTCCAGAATAGGAGGAAGGCATCTCTTTCATAACCTTACACTCCCCCCTCCCTTGGCCGTTCCTACTCCTTTCTTTTCCCCATCCCTGTCCCTAGATCCACATGTCCTGTGAGTCCCAGGTCCTGCAGATAGTACTCCCACATACCCCATGACTCTGTCCCAGTCTTTCTGTTCCCACGCCCTCTCACCCCCTTGTTCAGTTCCTCCCTCACAGCTCCCTGGAGGATCTGGGTCTCCAGTCTGCGCCTCTACTCACCATCCCCCACGCTGCAGCAGAACCTTCTCGGTGCAGCACTGTTCATCCCTCTCCTCCCAAACCCCATGCTCCCTAACATGGTACACACAGCTCTTCACGACCTCTCCAGCTTCCACTGCCCACCACTCCACCTGCATCATGCACATACAGTTGCCCACACTCACTGTGATCATCCGCATCTCTACCCTTGTCGTGTATGCTCCCCGTGCCCAAAGGCCCTCTCACAGCTTCCTTGCCCACCTACTTACTCCTGTTGTCCTTCAAGACTCTGACCAGCATGGTCTTGCCCAGGCTCAAAGTCTGACACTGGTGTTCCATTTTGGTGCTTTTCTGACACTTGCTGCCTCCTTCAATCATTTCACTCCATGCTGCTGCATCGTGATAGCTGGTTCCTTGTCCATATCCTCTGCAGGGACAGTGCCTAATTTCTCTGTGTGTCCTAGCACCTACCACAGTCTCTGGCATACAGAAGAATCTCAATAACCATGGTTCCATTTGTTCAATGAACGGATGGATGAATGAATGAATGAATGAATGAAAGCTTCACCCCCATTACCCTCCTCTGAGATTCCTCAGTGTGGGACAGATCCTCATCAGTCGACAGGGGCCTGCAGCAGACTGCAGGAGGATATGGGAAGACCACTGTGCCACCCTGGGTTTCTTTTCAGCTATGGGAAACCAGAAATACTTAAGAGAATCTCACTTCCTTTGATTTCTGTCTTCCTCTGACCTCTGCACAGTGACCCCAGGGTCCAAGTCTACCACTGGCCTCTTTTCTTGGGCTGGAGTTGTGGCGTGTAGGTGATCACCCATTGGAGTTCCCACATTCTGCTCCCGTTCCCTCCTGCCCACGTCCTCTCTCCTCTCTAGACCAGTTGCTGAGTAGCCAGCCTCCGGCTTGCGTGACAAGAATTCTGTCATCTGAGTCACTCTGATTTCTGCCTGATGACTGGAGATCATTTCAAACATTCTCTGAGCTCAGCTTCTAGTGCCCAGCAGGGAGCACATCACTGAGTCACTGTGTAACAAATCCCTCCCCTGAGCTTTCTGTGGAAGGCCAGTGAAGCATCCACTGCAGAAGCCACAGAACTTCAAACATGCAGAGGAAGGACAGGCTTTGCCAGGGCTGTGCAGACATCCACATCCAGGGAAGCCACAGAACTTAGAGATGTAGAGGAAGGACAGGCTTTGCCAGGGCTGCACAGATGTCAACACCCAGGGAGAATGCCTGGCCTCTGCCTGCCTCAGAGGGGTCGACAGAACCTCAAGAGCTCATCTAGCACATGGCCTGGCCCCAACCTCTCTCAGCTTCCCAGTTTTTGATTTTGTTCCCTCCCTATTCTATTAATTGGATTTTTATTTGCTTCTAACCTAAATCTTTCATGCTGCAGTTGCTTTTATCTTCATATTCTCTTATAAAAGCCACTTATGGCAGGGCCTATCCTAGACAACATGTGTATAGGGATTTAGATTCATGATTCCTCCATTTCCCTTCTTTCTAAGCCCTTTACTCTCCCCCCTTCCCCCATCCTCCCACACTAAGTGCCTTATGTTACCCAGGGACCATTTATTTTTGGAGGAATTAATTCACTCCCATGTGTCATTGATTTAATACCCACCAATTACCCCCAGGATCTATTTTCTCTGTAGAAAGGAGCCAAGGCTTAATGAATATGCTCAACTCAAAGGCTTACATCCCTAAGGGTGGAATTTTAGACACTGGTGTGCCCAGGATAATTTGGAACAAAGTGGGCTTCTATCAACTGTACCTAGAACACCAAGTCAAGGTGTTCAAATGATAGAGCTGGGAGAGAAGGTTGGTATTATCTAGTCCCTCACTTCTTTTCACAAATGAGGAAACTGAGGCTCAAAGAAGCACCTGGTCACTGGCAGAGTCAGCATTAAAACCCAGCCTTATGTTTTCTACAGCAGTGCTCTTTCCACTAAAATATTAGTTAACCTTTCTTGAGCACTTACTAGTGCAAAGTATCATTCTAAGCTTTTTACTAGTACATGTTAATTTATTTAATCTCCACAACTTTGTGAGGTAGGCATTATCATTATGCCCCTTTCACAGAACAGGTAACTGAGGCCCAGAGAGATGAAGTAACTCTCCCAAGGACACGAGCTAGGAGGAGGCAGAGCGTCTGCTCTTACCCACCACCCTGCACTCACACAGCCTCCTCAACTGTATTTTGCGTACCCCCCTGAAGCCTTGTGGTGGCAGCAATTTTCCACCACTTTCCACTCTCTTTCAGGCATCTGTGCCTTTTCACCACTAAAAATGCACCCCATATTCCCCACCCCACCCCTCCATTAAAGGCCACCAAGACCTCATAGAAAACTCTCATTCCATGCAGGAGGTGCCACCGTTCCCTGGCAGAGCCGCCTGCCTGCATCCCTCTCGTGTGGTTGGTTGTCACCAGGGCTGTTATTAAAGCCAGAAATAGGATCCCGAGCTCTGTAGTCCTCCTCCAGACTTCTCATCCAGGAAGTTCCCACATGTCTGTGATATCACAGCATTCCCCTCCTCCCCTATGATGTCATCCACACACCCCACACCCTCCCCTCCCCAAGTCCCCACCTGCCCAGGCAGGAGACACAGACTGTCTCACATGCCCAGGAAAGAAATTAAGCATGAGACCCATGAGAAATAAAATCTTTCTCTGGTTGGGGTCAGGGTCTCTTTTCTGCCTATGCCCCTCCCCAGAGGACAATGCATTCCAGGTACACATTAGCATATCGTCTTCCTAGGAGTGGAGTGGGGACCTCACATACCACTCCTTCTCATCCTCCCCCTACTCCTCTTCTTCACGGAACTGGAGCCGAGAGCCTTCCATGCTGAAAACTCCCACACCCACATGGCATCTCAACTCAGCTGTGTGTTTCTCTGGGATGTGTATGTGTGCCCAGGGTAGGGGATCTGGGCGGGACCTGGAGCTGGTCCATTATTGGAAATTTGGTTTAAAATAGACTAAGTTTCTGGGCACAGGCTGGATGCTGGCTCCAGGTACAGATCGGCCTGCTGCCTTTCTGCTCAGGTCCGGAGCCGCGAGGCCCTGGGTGTGGGCCTGGCCTCTGGATTGGGGAATGAGTGGCCACAGGCCCTGGGCTGTATTCTGTATGGAGCATGCATATTGCCTTGACTCTATCTTTCAGAAATGGGATTCAGAGAGCCAGATAGGACTTCTTGTTCCTCAACTTCCCTCTGCTAGCACGTGGACTTGTGGCATTTATCAAGCGCCACTTTGTTCTAGGCAGTGTGCTAGGTACTGAGCATGCACATGAGGGAAGAAGGGTCACAAGACTTAATCACTACACAACTCAGGTGCGACAGCAAATATGCTGTGTTATCTATAACTAATTTGTTCTTCTTTCCCAGAAACAGAAGGATGGGGTAAAGTAGCTAAATGTCCGATCTGGTTTAGAGTTTGATCTCATCTTATAAGGTAATATCCTTTTAGGAAATGCCAGTCCTCAGACAAAAGATGCTCAGTCTCTCATTGCTTTTTTGTCCTCCGCCTTCTCGCCTTAAGATGCAAGAAGGAAGAAGAGGGCTTGATGTAGCCTCATGGTGGAGGGGGAAGTTTCAGGGTTCTCCCTTCAGCTCCTTTGGGCTCCAGAGCCACGCACTCATCCTCATGACTGGTATTTGTTCTCGTCTTTGTTGACATTTTAAGCCAACTCTGTGCCTTATGTGATTTATGATCCAGTCTCTTTCTCTGGATTTGGTTAGAGCCCGTGTTTCCCTGCCTTCCCTGATGGACACAGCCTCACTTTGACCCTGCTGGTGCTAGGCACCCCTAAGGTCAAGTTGTGAATCCTGGTAGGCCCAGCTTTGGTGGTATTCATAGCCTTCCCCATGTCTAAGGTGATCTGCTGTCCAAAACTCCACAGAAGTGCCCCTGAGCACTTCTGAATCCTGTCCTTACCATGCAGGAATCAACAGTGTTTCAGGAAAGCCCAGCCTTCACACTCTCCTCTGTCTGTTCGTGCTGTGGTCTCCTCCAGCCTGCCAGGTCGCTTTCATGTCTGTCTTGTCCAATGTCAGTAAATCCTTAACAAGACAGTGTCTTATTCATCTTCCTGTCAGTAGAATCTATTCTAGCGCCTGGCACATAGTAAGAACTCGATAAATGTTTATTGAATAAATGTAAGAGTGAAACATGCTTGGCTGGGACTCCCCCTTTTGAGGGCCACATAGAATCCTTTGGATAAAATTAGCACTGTAGTGGGAGATGACAGATATTTCCAGAACAATTGAGAGAGGAGTTGTCTATAAGAGTAACAAAGTCTTGCTGAAATATTACCAGGGGTCAGGCACTGTGCCAAGAACATTACAAACACATTTCTTATACTCCCCAACAATGTTTTGAGGTAAGGGGTGGTTGTATACTGTTATTACCATCATTTTATAGATGAGGAAACAGGCCTAAAGAGGTTAAACAACTTGCCCAACGTCATGCAGCTGGAAGTTGGTAGAGCTTGGACTTGAAACCCGTATCTGAAGTACTGACCATCCTCCTTTGCAGCCTGCACAGAGGCAGGCATCCTAGGACTCAAGGAACTGCTAGAACTGTGAAAAGCCCCCAAAGGCATACAATTCTGATGTAGTGCAGGCTAAAAATCAGCAAGAGCCCAAGTCCCAGTTTAGAAAGTAAGGAAGAGACACATATAAATATAAATACAAGGAAGCAATTCTGTAAAAACTCAACTCCCTAAGAAGGTAAATAATTGACATCTTCCATTAGCTTCCTTTCTATGAGAAGGGCCAGATCTACATGCCACTGTGTCCCTTTAAGTGCAGGCAGATTGGGGACTCAGGATAATGGATCCTTGAATGTGGCTAATGCATGATGAAAAAGCACCTCTCTCCTCTGGGGCTGGCAATGTAATTTCATACTAAATTTACTGTGGTTTATGTAATTCTTTTCATTCACACCAGAAGGAGTTTCTTTGCTGTTTCCCTTTTCAGAAACTTGGAGACCATATATCTTTGCAAAGTGGATTTTTAAAAATAAAACAGAGAAGAAAAGATTAAATCAGAGACGCTCCCAAGTTTCCTGCCTTCTGCCTGGACCAGCTTTCTGTGCTTCTTGCTTTCCAAAATTGATGTGGTAAATGTTATTGCAGTAGCCCTGGCCCGGAAAAGCCCAGGCCTTCCAGGAATGCAACCTTTGTGGAGGAATTCTGCAGCTCTACCCTTCTCTGGGGAGGCTGGAGGGGAAGAAGGTAGAGGGAGTGAGACAAAAACACGGAGAAATTTGCCACATTAGTGACTTACAGGAGAATGGGGTCAGGAGGCTGATCCTCAAGTCCCTCCTCTTTACCCACTGTCTGTTTTCTGAGCTGTCTCTGATTTCTTCAAGGACTGGTGCATGTCAGTCTCCAAAACATCCAAGCCCCTTTATGTCCTGGAAGAATCTGCCTCCTTCTGCCCTTTGATGAAGGCGGTCAGAGCCAAGAGATGGGGCAGAGGAGGGGCAGGTCAGACTCATGCAAGGGCACAGAGTCCTGGTGACAGGTCCGGACATTTCATGGGTCCTTTAAAAATCCTCACTGGCCCAGTCCCAAAACAGGGAATACTGATCTTGAACTGAATGTAGAATAAAACCCTCCCTCATATCCCACAAAGTCCTGTAAGATTTTCCTTTCCCCTGCCCCTTTTCCAACCTCACCCCATACTTTATGGTAGCTGTTCACTTCTCTTGAAATGCTCAGCTCTGTATTCCTTATTTGGCAGGCTGCTTCTCAAGCTTTGGGTAGAAACCTAATCGTCTTCTTCTTGAAGAGGTCTCTTCCACCATCCTTTCTTAAAACAGGTCTGCATCCCTCTCACTCTGTATCTCCTCACTTTTTAAATTTCCTTCATGGCACTTTGCACAAGCAGCCATGACTTACTGATTTGTGACTTGCCTACTGTCTGATTCCCCCATTGGTGTGTAAGTGCCCCAAGGACAGACACCATGTCATTCTTGTCCCTGCTCAGTCTCTGGTGCCTAGCACAAAGCTCATACCCAATCAACATTCCCCAAATAGATAACTGAATTCCAGTTGTCCGTCATTGACATGGCTGTCTACGCATGGACAGTGAGCTCATTGAAGGCTGTCTTTCCTCTGCTTCCTCAGTATACAGCACAGTGCCTGGAGTAGAGAAGATCCTGCACACATGTTTTACGAGTGAATGAAACTCTATATCGGAGACTTTTTGCCTATAATTCCTGCAGATGAGTCCATCTGATCAGCAAGAGACCGGGAAGGCAGAGCAGGCCAGGCAGGCAGCAGGCCACATATGAGTGTCCAATTATCAGGTGACATCATCTCCAGATGATTTGGAAAGAACACGATCATCAGAAGCAGTCACAGCCCATTGAATATTTCTCTGGCATTTACAATCATAGTTACGCAGCTGCTCATCGTCCCTCTCCCACGCCTGCTCCAGAGAGCTGAGTTTTGGTGTGGGGCTTTTGTGGGGGTGTTTTTTCTTTTCATTGCTGAAAAGGACCTTGGGGAGCTTCTGTATCTAGTCCAACTTTTCACCGAGTGGAAGAATCCTTCAGTCTCTCAACTTTCTAATGGTGAGGAACCGCTGCCTGAAGAATTAAAGCCTCCAGTCCTGTGCAGCTCTGGGGTTTAGCAATGTCTTTCTCAGGGAGATCCCAAAATTGCCTTCTTGTGACTTTGGTTCCAGCTCTCCTGCCTGGGTCCACCTTCCACGGGATGGCTCTGTAAATATGGGAGACGGCTATTGGGCCTTTCTGTCATTCTGGCCAATTATTCTATCCCAGAGACACTTTTCCATTCCTGGGTCTTTGCTGTTTGTCTTTTATCCCCTGTGGCCCCAGGCTCAGCCTGTGCCCTTCTCTCATGGGATCTCAGCCCATGGTAGCTGACATACTCTTGACCGAACCCAGTTAGTAAGAAATGGGGACCCAGTCTCTCAAACTTACCTACCCCCAGAAGGAAGGAGGAGTTATTCTGCTTTCTTGGCCAGGGATAACAAAGAAATCAAAAATAGTGAGATTGCAAAATTGTACTTTCTTTTCACACACCATGGTTCCTGGTCTGTAACTGTGAAACCCTTGTTGAGATAGTAACTGGATGCCTCATTGAGCACTCACCTTCACTGTCTTGAGAGTAGAATTTGTAATACACTCTTTTCTTCTAACTCTTCCTCTTAGGCTCCTTCCCCCAGAAGATGTTGCCATTAGGTGTGCTCTGGTCTCAGGTGGGCAGTTTGTCTTCCAAACAGCTCTGAATAAGGGAGCAGCTAACCCCTGGTTTTCCCCTCCAAAAAATGACCCTGCTGGGGAGATCTCATAGCCCCAACCCACCTCTTGGGCAAGGTCAGCAGCTCTTGTCCCCAAATCATTCTCATATGGTGTGGTCTCAAGTCCCTTCTCCTGCCTGGTAGTGTCCCTCTGGCCACTTTGTAGCTCATCAGTGTCAGAATAATGACCAACTTGATGTTATGAGATGGCGTTATGATGGTGTATTGAGCCAGCAAGACAAGAATACTCAGATTCTGCCCTCAAACAATCTTTTATCTTCATGGTTTTCTGTATTAGTCTGCTCAGGCTACCATAACAAAATACCATAAACTGGGCAGATTAATCAATAGTCATTTATTTCTCACAGTTCTAGAGGCTGGGAAGTCCAAGATAAAAGTGTTGGCCAATTTGATACCTGGTGAGGGCTCTCTTCTTGGCTGGGAGACAGCTGTCTCCTTTCTGGGACCTCACAGGTGAAAGTGAGAGAGAGAGAGAAAGAGACAGAGAGAGTGCAATCTGGTCTTTTCTTATAAGGGCACTAATTCCCTTATGAAGACTCCACACTGATGACCTCATCTAGACCTAGTTCCCTCCCAAGGACCCCATCTCTAAATTTCATATTAGTGGGTAGGACTTCAACACATAAATTTGGAGAAGACACAATTCAGTCCAAAACAGTTTCCCCAGGAAAATATATACATAGATGAAGCTAAAAGGAGTTATGTTATTAGTTGGAACAGTGTCCCCAAACCCTGATGCAAAGCTCAACAGAACTAGACCAGTGCAGTAGACGCCTTTCATCAGACCTAGGCCAGAGTCAGTCCAGAGCCCAGAACTAGGACAGCCCTCGAAGTCTGTCTGTCTTCTTGCCTTCTCAGTGGCCACATCTGAGTCTCAGATCCTAGCCTTCAATGAGAGAAATAGCAGATCTAACACCACTCACCAGCACCAGGAGAAAAAGAACAGGAGAGACCATTGGCCATGATGTGCAGGGTAGAGCTGGTCTTGGCTTCCTAGCCCAGGTCTTCTTAGGCTGGGTCCATGGTCCTGGGCCCTAAACCAGTCCCATGAGAAGAGAGGGGTGGAAGAAAGTAAGTCAAAGGAGAGAGAACTGGGAGCTCGCACGGGTCAAGAGAAACTGAGAGGAAAAGGCATGAGAACACACCCATATACCTGGACATATTAATTCTTTTGCAAGTGTCATCTCTTGAAAACATGCCTCAGTTAGATGTCCTTGAATCTGACTAATCCAAAGCAGAGTTGGTGGTGGCACAGTTGGGGCAAAGCCTGAGGAATCCAGTGTTCTTCCTGGAAGTTCAAATGCTATTCCATTTCAAAAAGAGTCACCTATAACTGCACACAGGCTTGATATTTGGTCATTTTTCCCTCCCTCAACAGAAACTGGCACAATAAACATGCATTTTTGTAACTCAGTATTGCTTTAGATCTTTTACCAGCTGCATGTCACTCCTGGATTATTCTGAGCTTGTGTATGTTCAACTAAACCCCCATTAGTTTTCCCACAAACTGCAGTCAAGTCATCCCCCCCACCCCAAAATTGTATAAATAATCGTTTGCTCCTACCTTCAAAAGTTTACATTTGGGGCCGGCCTGGTGGCGCACTGCTACAGTGGCCACTTGGGAGCGCGGCGGCGCTCCCGCTGAGGGTTCGGATCCCACATACAGACCGGTTCCCGCTCACTGGTTGAGCGAGGTGCGGGCGCAGCACCGATGTTTGCGATCCCGTTGCCGGTCCCGGTCCGGTACGGGCGCAACACTGAGGGTTGCAATCCGTTGCCGGACACGAAAAAAGACAAAAAAAGGAAAAAAAAAAAAGTTTACATTTGTTTCTGCTAATGGTTATCATGTTGATATTGGCCCATTATTGAAACCCACCAAAATTATTTTGAATGGTAATTTTGCTATATACCATATGAACTATTTCTGCCTTCTCTACTTTACCAGGATTGTCACTGCAGCGTCTCAAGAGTCACTGCTCAAACTAAAAATGTCCTACTTAGCATTCATCCAGCTGCCTCCCTCACTGCTTCCAAAAGAGACCTCGAAGCTAAACTCTCCCAGGAAGGCTTCCAAGATTAAAAGGGGGCAGAAAGGAGACTCCTTCCTTCTAGGACAAGAGGAAACTCAACAGAGCTCCATCTCTGAGTGTCCTGGGGCTACTCATGGATTTCAAAGAGAAAGCTCTGCTCTTAGAAATGAAGAGCACAGAACATGAAACTGCATAATGTTGAATGTGCTGCTTCTGGGGAGAGAGAGCCTTGTGTCCTCAGATTCCAGGTGCCCCCTCCGCACAAAAGAGAAACTCATCTCTGCCCCCCTTCCAGCCCTCCTGGGCCACTGACCTCTTCCTGAGAGAAAGGGAGTTCTCCAAGAGCCTCCTCTGGAAGGTTCCAACCTTCCCAACCCCAGCCTGCAACCAGAAGGAACAGCTGCAACATTCCAGTTCAGGAAAGGCAGTAGAGCTTGGAGGTCAAGTAAGCAGAGCTGGGAGCCAGACAGCTCTGGTCAAATCCTGGCTCTGCCACTTGCTCATGGCTTACCCCTGGGCAAATGCTCTGCTCTCTAAGCCTCAATGTTTCCTCATCTTCAAAACAAGACACTTTACAGGTCCTACCTGTAAAGGATAAAGTGAAACAATGATGGTAAAGCCCTCATGCACAGGGCCTGTCACATGGGGGGTGGGGGGGCACTCAACAAACGATCGTGGTCATGACTCTTTTCTTGATCCATCTCTCATTTCAAACCTGTGAGGAGTCTCAGGTATTGGCACCAACTTCCCACTTGCAAGCATGCTGGCCATAGTGTATATTTAAAACAGATGTTTTAGTGAAAGCACAAAAATTCAATAAGCATTGTGTTCTGAAACTGGGGAATTAGTGATGTCAACTAAGCTGCCTTTCAGCATCTCTAAATGATTGTTTGTAAGTCACCATTTGGTTCAGTTATCTGTTGCTGCATGAACAGCTAGCCCCAAACTTAGTGGCTTAAACAGCAAGGATTTACCATTTCTTCAAAAGCTTGTGGGTTGGCCAGGTTCAGCTGGGTGGTTCTCCACATGGTGTTGGCCGAGTCACTCACTCATCTGCCATCACCTGGAAGCTGGGCTGGACCAGTCTCAATGGCTTCTCTCATGCCTGATGCATCAGCCGTGATGACTGGAACAGTTGTCTCCACACAGCCTCTCCTCATTCAGGGGTTATGATGACTTTGTTACCTGGTGGCTGGATCCCAGGATGGTGAAAACAGAAGTTGCAAGGCCTCTTAAGGCCTAGGACTGGAAATTACCCAGCATAACTTCTGCTGCATTCTGTTGGGCAAAGCAAGTCACAGGATCGGCCTATAGTTGAGGGAGGAGGAAATAGACTCTACTTCCTGGTAGGAGGAACAGCACACATGTACAGGGATGGGAGGGATGGTTGATGGCCATTTTCACAGACAACCTCTCATCCTCTTGTTACCAGGCACACAGGCTCGGCTGCCTGCCCCCTTTCAAAAGCAAATCACTCAAAAGTCAATGGTGAAAATGGAAGTCAGCTTTTATTTAAGAATAACAGTGACCTGAGGAGAGATGTTAGGCTAACCCATCTCTCTGGTAAACCCGGGGGAGAATAGCCAGACTAAAGACATCTCTAAGACTCAGATTTACTGAGGGATTTTTAAAGAGGGGGCTGAGGAAATGGAACATGGGAAATGAAAAGCAGGAGGGAGGGGCATGTGAGCAGTGAGGGCTTCATGCAAGGTCTCGGGGCAAGGTCTCGCCAAGACTCCATCTGGTTTCTGTTCCTGTCCTTGCTGTCATCTCAGGGTCCTGCTGGGGGGGGGGTAGGGGGGGGGGGTAGAGTCAGCATAGCTTTATTAATGTTTTCCTTGGCTTCCCAGTGTCTGGAT